>NW_027118041.1:0-34712 GCF_038497935.1 Neoaidaea tothii
GGGGGCGCGGGGGGTGGGGGGTGTGGGGGGCCCCCCGGGCGGCGACTCCGTCGGGGGTGCGCCCTGCGGGCGGCGGCTATATGCGGCTATATGCCTGCCGCAGGCAGAACCCTCGACGGAGTCGCCGCCGGAGGCTCGCGCATGTAGCCGCACCGGCGGAGCGCGACCGCTGGCCGCGCCGCCCGCAGGGCCTACCCTCGACGGAGTCGCCGCCGGAGGCTCGCGCATATAGCCGCATGTAGCCGCACTGGCGGACACGACCGCTACCCGCGCCGCCCGCAGGGCCTACCCTCGACGGAGTCGCCGCCGGAGGCTCGCAGCATATAGCCGCATATAGCCGCATATAGCCGCACCGCGGAGCGCGCCCGCTGCCGCGCTGCCCGCAGGGCCTACCCTCGACGGAGTCGCCGCCGGAGGCGCGCCTCGTTTAGCCGCATATACCGCATGCAGCCGCCACCAGAGGCTCGTTGCATATTGCCGCTGACCACGGCGGCTACATGCTTTGGGCCCGGCAGTCCGATGCGTGCGCTAAGGCTCGCTAGAGCCTATTGACGGAATCGCGGCGGACCAGCGTGCGTTGGGAGGTACAAGTGCCAGCGCACACGACCCTTGGGGTGCAAGCGCAACGCGGCTGCGCACCTGTGCAGCGGCCGCAACCACAACAACACTGCAGCGGCGGCTCGCAAGTCCAAACGACACGAACGACCGACGACGGACGCGTGCGACGGCTGCTGGCGTCTACACGATCGGAACCGGGCCGGACGACGGACCCCCAGCCTCAGACTCGCCGGCAGCCCGTGTGCTAGCCACAGTCCTGCACAAATGGCGTCTGCGCTCGACGGCCACTCGGCCGTGCTCAACTCGCTGCTGCAGCGACGGCTCGGCGGGGCGCCTGCGCCCATGCCTGCGGCCCGGCCGGCGGCGGCAGACGAGCCGGCGCAGGGCGGAAAGCTCAACCACGTAAGTGTGTGGCCGGGTGCGCTGACGGCAGATGACCAAGGGTCGCGCGCGTGGACCCAAGCGCCGATTGCCCGCGGCCATGGCCGAGGCGGTCGACAAGACCGACGACCGGACGGCGCCGGCCGTCGACGCGGCCGAGGCCAAGCCCGGGACCGAGCCCCTGGGCGTTCGAACGCCGCCAAAGACGGTGCAGAAACCGGCCAGCCTCGGTCCGGCTAAAGCCAAGCCGCCGACGGCGCTCAAGCCCGCCACGCCACCCAAGACCCGGCCGCCGGTCGCGCGCGCAGAGACGTATCCGGCGCCGGCGCGGTCGACGGGCTCGTCGCTGATCAGCGAGCGCATGGCCATGTTTTCGGGCGCGGCCAAGCCCGCGCCGCGACCAGCGCCCAAGACCATGCCCAAGTCGCTGGCCGGGCGGTGGGAGACCAGCCGGCTCGACGAGCCGGCCAGGTCTACTGAGTTCAAGTCGCTCGAGACCAAGCCGAGACTGGACAAGCCAAGAATCGAGGTCGCTGCGAAGCCGATCGACAAGCCAAAAACAGACCTGCCGGCGGCCAAGCCGAAGGTGGAATTGCCGGCGGCCAAACCCAAGCTCGCCCTGCCGGTGGCGAAGGCTAAGATCGACCTGCCCGCAGCCAAACCCAAGGTCGAGCTGCCGGTGGCCAAGCCCAAGAGCGACCCGCCGGCGGTCAGGCCCAAGACTGAGACCGTCAACTTCGCCCAGACGCTGGCCGACGTCAAGCCGAAGCCGCTGCCAAAGGCCCTGGCTGCCCGGTGGCAGCACGACCGGCCAGACCCGCAGACCAAGGCAAAGACGCTGCCGACGTCGGTGGCAGCTGCGGCGGCCAGATGGGCCAAGGAGGGGCCAATTGAGCCGTTCAAGCCACTAGGCAAGCCCCGTGAGGCGCGGCCCGAGCCAGAGCGCTGGGTTGAGCCGCGCGAGGCTCGTGCGACGTTCAGTGAGCCGCACGAGCCGCCAAAGCTCGCGAAAGTCGCGCCGCAGCCTGCGCCGCAGCCCGCGCCGCAGCCCGAGCCGCTCGCCAAACCGCTCGCCAAGCCTGTCTCCGCCACGCCGCTCCCCGCGCCCGACAAGCCCCACAAGATCGCGCTCAAGTGGCAGCCGACCGCGCCCGAGCCCAAGCTCGTCGCGGCCAAGACCCTGCCCGAGCCGGTCGCGGTCAAGTCGTCGTTCAAGTGGGAGCCCAAATCTACGCATGCGCCACAGCCGTCATCGCCGCCAAAGACTCTCCCGAAGATCGCGCTCAAGTGGCAGGCCGGCGCGCCCGGGGCCGCGGCCACACCCGTCCGGTCGCCGTCGCCCGCCAAGGCCGAGCCCGCGCCGGAACCCGCGCCGCTGCCCGAGCCCGTCGCGGCCGAGGCCGAGCCTCTTCCCCGCACAGCCACAACGCCCATCAAGCTCTCGCTCAAGTTCGACGCGGCCCCGCCCTCCGCGCGCTGGCAGCAGGCCGTCGCGGTCGACATGCGACCCGTCCAGGCCGTCGTCGTCGACGTGCCGCCGCGGTCGCCGCAGCGCGAGCGCTCCGGGTCCACCACCACCACGCTCACATCGCCTGCACCGCCACCCAAGACCATCTCGCTCTCGTGGCGCGCGCAGGCGCCCGGCACCACTGCCACGGCCGCCAGCCCCGCCACCACGCCCGACGAGCGGCCTGCCACCCGCACGTGGCCCTACGTCGGCGGCGCCAAGCCGCGGCCCATGTCGGTCATCGCGCCCGCCAAAGAGAGCGTCTTCTTCTCGGCCAGCTTCAAGGACGACATGTCGGTCCGGCCGCCGGTGCCCAAAAAGACCGTCGCCTGGCCGCCGGCCGAGCGCCGGCCGCCCATGTTCCGGCGGTACGTGCCCGAGGACGATTCGGTCGCGATCAAGATCGTCGTCCGCGACGCGCCCGGCCGCGACGCGCCCGCCGTCAACCTGCACACGAAACCGCGGCCGTAATTAGATCGAATAGAACCAATCAATTCTGCTAATCTGAGCGCGGCCGCCCGCCGCGCCCGTTTAATTGCTATTTGGCCTTGCGCTTCGAGTTCGACCGCGCCATGACCACGCCCACAAAGCTGCCGATGACCGTGACCCCGATCAGCACAAGCATCACCGGGATGCGCACCGCCCACTCCCGCGGCGGGAACGCCGCCTGGATGGGGTGCGTCTCGTCGATAAAGGGCTGCTGTCAGCTTGCACGCGCGCGTACGTACCAGGATGATGGTCCACACCGTGTAGTACCCGAAGATGAAGCACGCCAGCAGGAACATCGTGGCACCGGCGATCTTGTTGAGCTGGGGTCAGCGCGCCCGACGCGACACTCACCATCTTGACGTCGGTTGTCGTTGTCGCGGTTGCCGCCTCGAAACGAGGGTGCGGCGGTTGGTTTCGGCAGGACGCGCGGCCGCGCGGGAGCTACGCCATAAACGCCACGCCACTCTACATATATGCCGAGCCGCACGGCGCTCTACAGGCCGTCGCCGCCGCGGCTGCCCCGCGGCGGCCGGCGGCCGCCAGCCGGTCGCGGCCGCCGGGTCAGACAGCGCTCTCGCCGCTGCCGCGGGCTCTCGCCCGATCTTGGTCGGAATCGCTCGATTATATACACACGTCGGTCCGCTGCGGGACGCCGGCGTCCGCAGCCAGCTAGAAGCCCTGGCGCAGGCGCTCGGCCAGCTTGCCCTTGGCCAGCTGGTACGCATTCATCAACTGCTCTGTCAGCTCGCACTGGTGCGCCACTTACGCCCTGCTCGGACAGGTCCAGGTTCTGCACCGACGACTCGTACGCCGGCAGCTGCGACACGCGCGCCGCGATGGCCTCGGGGTCGGTCTCCAGAATGATGCCGTCGTCGACGGTCTCGTCCACGGCAAGCGCCACCAGGTCGTAGCTGTCGACAATCGTGCGCTTGTCCACAGAGTCCTCCAGCAGCAGCTTGAGCGCCTCGCGCAGCGCCAGCACAACTCCGTACAGCATCGACTCGTTCTCGTTCAGGCCGCCGACAATGTAGATCACCACGTCGGCCACCTTCTTGTAGACAACGACCCGGTTGTCGAACAGGATGATGTCCGTGTCGAACTTGTGCGTCTTCGCAAAGAGACCCTTTTCGAACGTGCGCTGCTCCTTGCGGCCCGGGTACGGATTGGCGAACTGGTGCTGCGGGTACTCGTGCGGCGGCGAGTAGTACCGCGCGAGCAGCCGCCGGCCGTCGCTGTCGAGGATCACGACGGCGTTGATCGTGTAGAGGCTGATGTTTGGCTGCATCTTGCGGTGCTGGTCGGAGTGGGTGCCTGTGCAGTTTTGGTGATGCTGCCGTGCGGCTTACCGCGCCACACCGCCTCCTGCGCCAGCTGCACCGCCACGTTCCTGACGGCGCGCCGGCGGCGATCTGCACGCTGCCGGCGACGGCGCGGGGCCCGGACTCTGCCTACGGCTGACGACACGCGCATCTATCGGGTTTCTACGGTCGGCGGCGACGGTCTGGCTCAGCCCTGGGTTCAGGCCAGTTGGCGATGTGCATGCTAGTGTGCAGTTGTGCGTCCACTAATTAGTGGACGCGGCACAGCCATTGCCGCCCGGCCTGCTCTCTCAGGGGCCATTGGTCGTCAATTCGCCGGCGGTCGTGACCGAGAGACCGACGGGTCCGTGTGTGCACGAATTGAGGCGGTACCGGCTTTGTGGACGGTGTGACCCGGTCGCGTACGGGTTGTGAGCAGGTCCGGGCGAATCGGACCTGATCACAACCCGATCACAGCCTGCATGTCCGGACGCGTGTCCAGACCTGCCAGCCGACCCGCGCTGGTCGTACCCGTCAGCCGGAGCCGGACCCAGTCCTGTGGGCGGGCCAACGTTTAGCCGACCATACCCGTCCCCAGACCCGGTCCGACCGCGCTCGATCACAACGGCTGTGACCTGGTCCGACCCGCATTGCAGATCGCACACACCTAGCCTCCGGCGGCGACTACGTCGAGAGTGACTCCTGCCAGCGACGGCCGGTGCGCGCAATTAGCTGCCGCCCGCAAAGCCGACCCTCGACGGAGCCGCTGCCGGACCTTCGGTGCACAGCGGCCGCGATCTACGCGGTAAGATTGAATAAGAGTCCATTGTCTATTTGCTCGAAAACGGCAGGCCGGAGGTCGTACGCACGGCACCGTAGATGGACGCAATGTCACCCTTTTCGCCAAGCTCCTTGTTGACCATGTCGAGGTGCGTGTTGCACACGTCGATAATGGGCAAGGTGGGCATGCCGGAGGACCGCGCCAACGACAGGGCGTGGTTCGCGTCCTTCTGGGCCAGGGACGAGCTGAACAGCGGCTCGTCGCGGATGTAGTCGTTGGCCATCATGCGGTTGCAGTACGGCAGGTACGGCGACTGACCAAACAAGGCCTCGATGAACTTCTTGAAGTTGTCGGTGCCGAGGCCAGACTTCTCCGCAAGCGTGAGACCCTCGGAGAGCGACTCGACCATGCCCAGGATGACAGTGTTGCCGGCGATCTTGAGCGTCAGCGCCTTGCCGACATCCTCGTCGTCCGACAGGTCGATCACGAGACGGCCCATGACGCCGGTCATGTACGGGGCCGAGGCGGCAATGCCGGCCTTGGAGCCCGCGACGACAAAGACAAGCAGGCCGGCGACGGCCATGGCCGGGGCACCAAAGACAGGCGCGGCGACAAAGTCAGCACCGGCAGCGAGAACGCGCTTCTGCAGGGCGCGGGTCGTGTCCGGGTGGATGGTGCTGGACTCGACGAAGAGCTTGCCGGCGACGCCGCCAGGCACGGCCAGGAACTGGTCGAAAAGGCCGTTGACAGCAGCGTCGTTGGACACGCACGAGAACAGAATGTCGGACTTGGCGACGGTGTCGGCCAGGCCGGCGGACGCAACGGCGCCCTTGGCGACGACAGCGGCGGTCTTGTCCATGGACCGGTTCCAGACAATCAGCGGGGCATCGAGCTTGGCTTTGGCGGCGATGTTGCACGCCATGCCCTGACGTCAGCGCCGCGCGCACTCGGACTTACCATGCCCATGTTGCCGAGACCAAAGTACGCGATTTGAACCATTGTGATGTATGCCGTAGCTGGGGCGTGCGAGCCGTTTATATAGCGCCACGAGGTCCGTTAAGTCGAGGTCCATTTTGGGAACAACCGGTCTTTGTCCGCGCGCCTTGTCCGCACCGCACGCTGCGGCTGGTGCGCGGCTAGTGCGCGGCTGGTGCGCGGCTGGTGCGCGGCTGGTGCGCGGCTGGTGCGCGGCTGGTTGCCGGCCGGCACAGCAGCTGCGGCGGCGCGGCCGCCGGCCCACCGTGACGGCATGCTGAGTCAGCAGCCGCACAGCGTGCGGCGCGCACTGCCACCGCGCCCGCACCGCCACCTGCACCACACCGGCGCGCGTCGCGCTAGCGTCTGCAGACGCGGCCAGCCGCAGGACGTGCGGCGCGGTGGGCCACACCCGCTCGCGCGCGTACGCGGCGAGTCGCCGCCGACTCGCGCGGCTCGGGAGCCCCGCCGACGCGGCAGGCCCCTGAGTCTCACGTGACCGGTGCGCTGGCGCCGCACGCGCGTGCGGCGGCCACGTCACGGCGCGCGCGCGCGGCTGCGCATGTCTCGCGCGACGCGCGCGAGTCACGGGCACGGTCGGCACCGGCTGGCTGTCGGCTCTGCGTCGGGTCTGCCGAGCGGATCTGCCGGTGGCGGCGGTCACCAGGCTGTTCGACCTGCATGTCTAGCGGCGGCGGCGTGTTCTAGCTGCGGGCTCGTGTTCTAGCTGCGGCTGGCGCGAACCCGTGCGTGGGCTACGCGGTGGCGGACAGGAGGCTGGGCGTCAGCTGCCTGGTCTCAGGGGATCCCCGCGCGGCGAGACGGGCGGTGGCGACCGCGCCGGGACCGAGACAGCCGCCACCGTCGGGTCGGCAGCGGTCTGGCAGCGGCAAGGCAGCGGCCCCGCCGCTGGATCGCGCTTCGGAGACGCCCGAACCGGCCCGGCGGCGCCTGGGCAGCGTCCGCGGGCGCCGCGCCCATCGCCCGCGCGAGCCGCACGCACGAGCTCGCACGCAGCCGCCACCGCTGCGCCCGCGCGTCCTGCGTGGCGCGCCGTTGCGTGCGGCGAGGCCGGCGGCTCGGGGCGGCCTGTGCGGCGGGAATGACGCGAGGCGCATAAACGTGCATAACCGTGCGTTAACGTGCATTAGCGCGTCTCGGCCGCGTCGCGGCCGCCCCGCCGCGCCTGCTGCGGCCACCGCCGCGTGTCCCAGACTCGCCGTCGCTGCCGCCGTCTGCCCGGGCGCTCGCCGTGGGATGCCGACGGCCGCCGCCGGCGCGGCCGTCGGCAGGGGTCGCCCTGAGGCGGTTGTGCGTCAGCGCGCGCCGCACAGTCGCGTGCTCGCGCGTCGGCCGCTCGCGTGCTCGGCGTCTCGGCCAACGGCGCAATAGACGGAAGGGCCGCTTATCTGGGCGGTCCGGGTAAGTGGGTATCCCCGTGCACTAGTCCCAATCGGGAATAACCGGGGCCCGAGTGCGGTCGGCCGCGGCAGCGGCTCCAGTGGCCGCGGCGGCGGTAGGCCCCAGCGGCCCCAGCGGCCCCAGCGGTCCAGCGGCCCCGGCAGGGCCGGCGCGGGCGCCGGCTGGGTGGGCAGCACGGCCGCCGTGCGGGCGCGCGGCGACCAGCGCGCCGGCTGGGCCGCCAGCCGACCGCAGGGGCCGGGCGTAGCCGAGGCCAGGCGGTACCCGACCCGCAGTCCAGCCGGGCGCGCGCGGAGCCGGGAGCCAGCGGCCCCGGTGTAGGCGGCGGCGGGGCCGCGGGCGTGCAGGCCGGGGCGCAGGCTGCGGCGGCGCGGGCGCTGGGGCGCCGATAGAGTGCGCTATATAAACCTAGGGTTTCGTTGTTCGGTCAAGTGGACCTCGACGCACATCGTTCTGGCTGCTGGCGGACCACGGACCACCACACACAGTACGGCGCACGGCTGGGCTTGCTGACCACAGAACGGACAATGGCTTCCACAGACGCGACAGAGCGTGCGCGCGCGGCGCTTGACCCCAGCGCGATGCTCGAGCCCGCGTCGGACACGGACAACGACTCGCTCGCGATCGAGCTCGAGACCGACGTCGAGTCGGACGACGAGAACGACTACCGCCGCAAGGACGCCGACGAGGGCGCGCCGCTGATCAG
This sequence comes from Neoaidaea tothii, assembly GCF_038497935.1. Taxonomy (NCBI): domain Eukaryota; kingdom Fungi; phylum Ascomycota; class Lipomycetes; order Lipomycetales; family Lipomycetaceae; genus Neoaidaea; species Neoaidaea tothii. The sequence goes on from NW_027118041.1 coordinate 8,118, forward strand.
CGACAGCGAGTGGGCGAAGGCCAAGATGCCCGCGGACTACATCAGCCCGCACTCGCCCAACTGGCGGCCGACGCTGCGGCTGCGGCTCATCCAGCTCGTGACGTGCACGAACGTGTTCCTCATGGGCTGGGACTCGTCGTGCACGGCCTCGACGTACGCGCTGATCGGGTCCGAGTTCAAGGCGGCGAACAACGTAGGCTGGATTTCGACGTCGTACCTGATCACGGCCACCGCGTTCCAGCCGCTGTACGGCCGCTTCTCGGACATTGTGGGCCGCCGGATGTGCTTCATGTTCGCCATCTCGGTGTTCTTCCTGGGCACGCTGGGCTGCTCCATGGCGACGTCGCTGATGACGCTCAACATTGCCCGCGCGGTGACCGGCGTGGGCGGCGGCGGCCTGACCACGCTGGGCACGATTATTCTGTCCGACATGGTCCCGTTCCGCCTCCGCGGCATCTACCAGTCGGCCATCAACTTCTGCTGGGGCTTCGGGTCGATCGTGGGCGCGTCCACGGCGGGCCTGATTGCCGACGCCTTTGGCTGGCGGTACGTGTTCCTGTTCCAGGTGCCCATCTTCGGCATCTCGATCATCGTCGGCTACCACTACATCGTCGACCCGCCGTCGCCCGCGAACGCGCCGCAGCGCAGCGTGCGCAACATCGACTTTGGCGGCTCGGTCACGCTCGTGCTCGGCCTGGCCGCGCTGCTGGCCGCGCTCAACATGGGCGGCAACGAGTACGCGTGGACGGACTCCAAGGTCGTCTTCTTCGGCATGTCCGCGGCCGTCCTGCTGGGCTCGTTTGTGTTCATCGAGGGCTACGTCGCGCGCGTGCCGGTGCTGCCGCTGCGCATCCTGCGCGGCCGCCTGCCGGTCTCGGGCCTGCTGACCACGTTTTTCTCGGGCCTGGCCAACAACTGCCAGCTGTTCATGCTGCCGCTGTACTTCCAGGCCGTGAACCTGGACTCGGCGTCGGTCGCCGGCGCCCGCCTGATCGTGCCGTCGCTCGTCGGTATCATCGGCTCGATCTGCGCCGGCATTATCATGTCGCGATGGGGCCACCTGTCCAAGCTCATGAAGGTCGGCTCGCTCGTCATGTCCGTCGGTGGCTACATGGTCGCCACGTTCGGCCAGAACACGCCCAACTGGCACTACGTGACCTTCCTCATGCCGACCCAGTTCGGCAACTCGCTGCTCATGCCGGCCGTGCTGTTTTCGATGCTGGCGCACTTCACGCGCGCGGACCACGCCGTGGCCACCGGCGCGTGCTACCTTATCCGGTCGATCGGCCTCGTGCTCGGCGTGGCCGTCACCAACACCATTGCCCAGAACTCGCTGTCGAGCGTGCTGCCGCGGCTGCTGGCCGACCAGCCCAACAGCGAGGAGCTCATCGACTTGGCCATCCACTCCATCACGGCCATCAAGACCCTGGACCCGGTCGTGCGTGAGCTGGTCGTGGAGGCCTACGTCATTGCCATCCGCCGCTGCTTCCTGGCGTCGGCCTTGGCGGCCTCGATCTCGTTCTTGACCTCGCTGTTCTCCCAGGGCGGCTCGCTGCGCCGCAAGGAGGACGACGACGAGGCCGCCACGGGCGTGCCGAAGCCGTCGACGGATGAGGACCTGATCTAGGCCCTGCATGCGCGAATGCGCGCCAAAATGCCTTTTGCATAGTTTTGTATCTACATGGGGGGCCTGGCCGAGGCCGGGCGAGTCCGCCGGGGCGGACGGGGGGAGAGCAATAAAGAAGACCCGCAAAACGAGCGCTGAGCCGCAGGGGATGCGGCGCGCCGCGCGCCCGCACTGCCACACGCCGCCACGGCCGCACCGCCACGCTGCGCCGCGCGCCGCGCGGCTCACGCCGCGCCCTGCAGCTGCGCGCGCCACCGCAGTCCGTACGCGAGCATGTGCGCCCGCAGGCTGTCCACGGACGTCGCCGCCGCCGCCGCCGCCGCGTCCGCGCCCGCCACGCCCGGCCGCTCGGCGCCGTCCAGCGCGACCGTCGCCGCCGGCGCCGCAAACGACGCCTTCTCGCCGGCCGCACGAGCCACCGCCGCGCGCACAAACGCGGCAATCTCCGCAAAGCTGCGGGCCACGGACGGCAGCGACGGCCCCAGCACGTGAAAAACGTGCGGCAGCCGCTCGTGGTGGCGTAGCACCGTCGGCGACCCACCCGCGCGGTACCGCTCGGCCGTCAGGACTGCTGTCAGCGGCGCCGGCCGTCTCCGTACCTATCGCGTCCTTGAACCGCTCGTCGCCCGTGGCCACGTACAGCGGGCACGCGCCCGCCCACGACCGTAGCAGCACCGGCGACACCAGCGGGTGCAGCATGGCCTCGTCCGGGCAGTAGAACCACGTGCGGTCGGGCTTGGGCCACGCACTGCTCGGCTCCACGGGCGGGTAGAAGTCTGCCGGCGGCAGGTAGTCGAATCGGTCGGCCTCAGCGCTGGCCTCGGACGGCTGCGCGCGCACCAGGTCGCACCACGGCGACAGCGCGACGACGCCGGCGGGCATGGGCACGCCGGGCGCGTTGAGTGCGACGCCGACGGCCGCCAGGACGAGGTTGCCGCCGGCCGAGTCGCCCGCGAGGATGACCTGGCTGGCCGGCACCGAGCGCAGCACCCATTCGTACGCCACGAGCACGTCGACCAGCGCGGCGGGAAACGCCGACTGCGGCGCAAGCCGGTAGTCCACCGAGAGCACGCGCGCGCCGGTTGCCTCGGCCAGCCGGACGGTCAGAGGCCGGTAGCCGGCTCGCGAGCCCGTGTAGTGGCCGCCGCCGTGGACGTACACGATGACGACGTCCGTGGGCTGCACGGTCGGGCCCTTGCCGGCGGGCACGATCCACTCGGCCTCGACCGACGTCGCAGCGGCGTGCACGGTCGGCATGGGCGGGTCGGGCTCGGTCAGGGCGGTGACGGCCGCGTCGACGGCGCCCTCGACCACGCGCGCGCGCGCGGCCGTTGGCGCCGGCACCCGCAGCGGCGGCGACACCGTCACGCCGGGCGCGCGGGCCACCTGCGGCAGCCGGCCGGCCGCCTGAATCTGCTCGATCGTGAAGCCGGGAATGGCCATCAAGGCCCGGATCGCAGCCACCGTGACGTGGACGCGCACGGACCAGCCCAGGTGCCGGTTTCGTCGGAGGGCCAGGTGCATGACGGCCTCCCAGAGCAGCTTAGGCACCAGCTGGAGCAGCCGGAGCACTTGCCGGACCGTCAGCCGAGCCATTTCGTGGATGGCGACGGTGGGCGCGGACGGGGGTTATATATTACCCGGCGCACGCGCCCGAGCCGCACCGCGTGCGGCGCCAGCGCCGTGCGTCGCGCCCATGCCCGCGTACGCGTTAGCGCGTGCGCTGCGGGTACGCCTGCCGGCCTGAGCGGCGCCCGCTGGCGATTGGCTGTGCTGGGCCGGGGGCCGTGCCGCGGCGGCGGCGCAGGCGCTGGGCGACACCGCGAAGCTCCCGGGGACGTCCTGCCGGCGGCCAGCTAAAATTCTCCGGATCTCGGCATTACCGGACCATGCGGCGCCGCAGCGCGGCGCTCGTGTAACGTACCGGTCTGCTGGTACCGTGACCCCCACCCCTGTCCGTACGCAATCGCCCTGGACAGGAGCGGCGCGTATCCAGGGCGGGCGCCTGCCGCCAGGGCACCGGCGGCTGCTCCGGCGCGCAGCAAAAATGGACGAGTCCGGAATCGAACCGGAGACCTTTCCCATGCGAAGGGAACGCGATAACCAACTACACTACACGCCCGCATAACGCTAAAACGCGGGATGGCGCCCATAGGCGCATCGCGCCGCACGCGGTGCGGCTGACACGTGACAAGTAGCACCTCTGCGCCGCGCTCCACCCCCAGCAAGCAACAAGATGTCGTATACGGTCTCGGTGAACGCGGCGTCGTCGGTACGGCACGCCGTCTGCGCCGACTTCCTCGTGCCGGACGAGCTCGCCGTCGTGCTGGCACGGCCCGCCGCCGTCGACGTCTACGCGATCGAGGCCGGCGGGCTGAGCCTGCGGCACACGGTGCCCGTCCACGGACGGATCACGGCCCTGCAGGCGTTCAAGCCGGCCGGCGCACGCACCGCCTGGCTCTTTGTGTTTGTCGACGACTGCACAGCCTTCACGGCCGTCTTCCGCGGCGGCCGCCTGGAAACCCAGCAGGTGGTGACCGATATCGACGACCGGATCGCCCACGACACGGACTCGGACCACATTGGCGCGGTCGAGCCCTTTGGCCGCGGCGTTCTGCTCTACTTCCGCCAGGGCTCGCTGACGTACCTGCCGCTGGAGAAGCCGCGGCGGGCGCGCGCGCGCGACCGCACCGCGGGAGCCGTCGCCGCCGCCGCCGGCGACGGCACGCTCTATGCGCCGGTCCAGCTCTCGCTCGACGTCCTCATCGTGGTCTCGCTCGTGTTCCTGCACACGCCCGCGACGCCGACCGTGGCCGTGCTCTTCCGCGACAGCGCCGGCGCCGGCCATGTGCGCGTCTACGAGATCAACACGGCCGAAGGCGTGCTGGACGAGGTGGCCGGTGCCGGGCTCCGCAACGTCGACCGCGGCGCCACCATGCTCATGCCGGTGCCGCACCCCCTCGGCGGCTTCTTCCTGCTGGGCGAGCAGCTGCTGACGTACGTGGCGGCGCCGCGGGGCCTGTCGCCGCGGCCGCGGCCGGTCAAGCAGCCGCTGGACGGCCCGCGGGCGTTCTGCGCCTGGGCGGCCATCGACGACGACGGCACCCGCTTTCTGCTCGGCGACGACGGCGGCCGCCTGCACATGCTGCTGCTGGACGCGGCCGACCCGGCGGCGGTGTCGTGGGACCTGCGGCCGGTCGGCGAGACGGCTATTCCGACGACGCTGACCTACCTCGACGCCGGCTTCTTCTTCGTGACCTCGCACTTTTCGCCCTCGACGCTGTTCCAGCTCGCTGCCACCGAGCCGTACGTGCGGCCGGTGCAGGTGATGCCGAACCTGGCGCCGATCACGGACTTCCAGCTCGTGGAGACCGACGCCGCGGTCGATGTCGTCGCCTGCTCGGGCGGCTTCAAGTCCGGCGCGCTCCGCATCGTCCGCACCGGCGTCGGCGTCGACGCGCTGGCCGAGCTGGCCGGCCTGCCCGGCGTCTGCGGCCTCTGGGCGGTCCGCGACGTTGTCGTGGCCTCGTTCGTGCAGCACACACGCGTGTTCCGGGTCGATCCCGACGCCGGCGCCGTCGACGAGCTCGCCGAATGGGCCGGCCTCGATCTCGGCCAGCCAACCGTCGCGCTGCTGCCGGCGGCCGCCGCGGACGACGCCGCCGGCGCGGCCGCCGCCGCCCGCGCTGTCCACGTCGGCCCGGCCGGCGCGGTCGTGATCGACCTCGAGACGCTGGCGCCGGTGGCCTCGTGGACCGGCGAGGCCGTCGCGGCCGCCGCCGCCACGCCGTCGGCCATCCTCGTCGCCTCGGCGCTCAACACGCTCACGCGGCTCGACTGGGCCCTGGCCGAGCAGGCCTCCATCGTGCTCGACAACGAAATCTCCGCCCTGGCGGCGTCGGCCGACGTCGTCGCCGTCGGCCAGTGGATTTCGGCCTCGATCTCGCTGTTCTCGCTCGCCGGAGCCGGCCTGGCCGCCGCCGGCACCGCCGCCGGCCTCGCCGGCACCGTCCCGCGGTCGTTGGCCCTGGCTACGCTCGACACAGTGGACCAGCCGGTGCTGCTGGCCGGCATGGCCGACGGCACGCTGCACACGTTCGCTCTCGGCGCCGGCGGCGAGCCGCTGGCGCCCAAGTCGACCGTCATCGGCACCCAGCCGGTCACGCTCTACCACGTCCCCGGCAAGGCCGTCTTGGCGACGTCGTCGCGGGCCACAATCGTCTACGGCGCCGCCGGCAAGCTCACGTACTCGTCCGTGAACCTGCAGCCGCCGGCGGCGCTCGCGCGCATGCGCGCGCCCGGCTCGGACGGCGACATGATCGTCTACGCCGTCGACGACACGCTCGCCTTTGGCGTGATCGACCAGATCATGTCGACCCACGTGCAGACGCTCGAGCTGGACGAGCTCGCGCGCCGGCTGACGGTGCTGCCGCCGCTGCCGGCGGCCGCTGCCACCGCGCCTGGCCGGCCGCGGGCCGCGCTGGTGTCGGTGGTCACGCTCAAGACCGAGCTGGACGAGGTGTCGGGCGACGAGGTGCTGCGGTGTGCCGTCAAGCTGGTCGACATGGCGCTGTTCGAGGTCGTCGACTCGTACGCGCTGCACGAGAACGAGATGGCCGAGTCGATCGTGTCGGGCACGTTCGGCCCGGCCGGCGCCGAGGCCGACCCGGACGCGCCCGTCTACGTCGTCGTCGGCACGGGCTCGTTCACGCGCGACCAGGAGGAGTGCACCAAGGGCCGGCTGCTGGTGTTCGAGGTCACGGCCGAGCACCGGCTGTCGCTGGTGCTGTCGACCGACATCCACGGCGCCGCGTACGCGCTGGCGGTCTGCGGCACGTTCCTGGTCAACACCGTCAACTCGGTCGTCCGGCTGTCGTCGCTGGCCGCGTCGGCCGCGACCGGCGAGCTGTCGCTGACGCACCACTGCGGCTTCCGCGCGCCGAGCGTGGCGCTGTCGCTGTCGACGCACGGCTCGTCGGTGCTGGTGGGCGACCTGATGAAGGCGGCGGTGCTGCTGCGCGTGGCGCGCGCGACCGACGGCTCGGGCGACTACCGGTTCGAGGAGGTCGCGCGGTACTACGAGCCGATGTGGACGACGGACGTGGAGCTGCTGGACGCGGAGCACGCGGTCGTGGCCGAGGCCGAGGGCAACCTGGTGGTGTTTGCGCGGCCGGCGGCGGACGCCGCGCCGGCGACGGACCTGGTCGTGGACGCGGACCCGGCGCTCGAGGTCGTGTCGTCGTACCGCGTCGGCGAGATGGTCAACCGCGTGCGCCGCGTGACGGCGGCGGCGGCGCCGGGCGCCCCCACGGTCGTGCGCCCGCGCGCGTACTACGCGACCGTCGACGGCGGCATCTACATGACCGGCGACATCGCGCCCGAGTACGTGAACGTGCTGCTGAACCTGCAGTACAACATGGCCAAGGTCGTGCGCGCGGTGGGCTCGCTGGACCTGCTGGCGTACCGCGGCTTCTGCAACCAGCGGCGCAAGTTTCCGGAGCCGGTGCGGTTCGTGGACGGCGACTACGTCGAGACCTTTCTCGAGCTGGCCGAGGCCGACAAGGCGGCCGTGGTGGCGGGGGCGAGCGGCGGCGTGCCGCTGGAGACGACGGTGGAAGAACTTACCGCGCTGGTCGAGGACCTGAAGCGGCTGCATTGAGCTTTTGAATATATGTACATGAGACGCGAGCCGCAGGGCGTGCGGCGTGAGCCGCAGGGTGTGCGGCGGGCGGCAGGGCGCGCCGCAGGGCGTGCGGCGCGGGTGCGCCGCACCGCGTGCGGCTAGGTCACGTGGCGGCCGCTCACTCCGGCCGCGTCCAGTTGCCCTCCGCGTCCTGCACAATCTGGCCCGACGCCACGGCCTCGTCAAACAGGTCCTGCGGCATCCAGCCCTTGGACGAGAAGAACGGCAGGCCCTCGATGGTCTTGTTCCACGCGGCCATGTCCGCCGCGTGCTTCTCGAGCTCGGCCTCCGAGTACGAGATCGGGCACGGCGTCTCCGGCGCCAGCTGCTCCCACACGTCCGTCGCCTGCACCAGCGCGTCCTTCAGGTCGACGATCTCGCCGGGGTGGTACGAGAAGTCGGTCGCCATCGCCATCCGGTACGGCTCCTTGAACGACTTGGCGTTCGGCGAGAACGCGTTGATCAGGTGCGGGAACGCCTGCGAGAACAGGAACTCGAACGAGTACTGGTTCGTCGTCGCCGCGATCATGTAGTCGACCTGCTGCTTCTGCTGCGGCGGCAGCTGGTCGTACTGCTCGACCTCCTCGCGCTTGAAGATCTTGTAGCCGCCGTAGCGCAGGTGCGCGGGCGCGGTGTGCACGAAGAACGGCTTGATGGACGCGCCCTCCCAGTCGAGCAGGTACGCGTCCTTGTAGAACGGCAGGTCGGCGCCGGCCTCGTCCGTCGTCCGCAGGAAGATGTTGAGCGGGTGCACGTCGGGGTGGCACAGCCGCGGCGACAGCAGGTCTGCCGACGCCTCGGACGGCACCAGCTGCGGCGCCAGCTTGGCGTACTGCTCGTACGCCTCGTTCCAGAGCGAGAAGTACTCGCCCATCTGCTTCATGGCGGCCGGCGGCAGGTTCTGCAGCATGCGCTTGTTCACCGCGGCCGTGGCCACCATGTACTCCTCCGGCGTCTTCCAGGGGCCGCGGTCCGTGCCGCGGTCGGGCACGCCCGCCGCCCAGAACCGCGCCTCGGTCGACTCGCCGATGCGGTACCGGTCGACGAGCGCCGCGTCCGTCTCGTCCGCGTACGGCAGCGTGTTCTGCAGGTCCGACGCCACGTCCTCGGTGAAGTACAGGCTGCCGTACCGGCTGAACCGCGTCGCCAGGATCTTCTCCAGCAGCTCGACCGAGACCTTGATGACCTTGGCCCGGTCCGCGATGCCCGCCGACATGGGGTCCCACTTGCGCATCAGCGGCTCCAGCCCGGCCGTCGCGCCGACGCCGATGTGCTCCAGCAGCATGTACTCGCGGCCGAGCGCGTTGTCCTTGGTGGCGCTGTACCCGATCACCTGCGGCACCAGCATGCCCCACTTGCGCCGCGCAAAGTCCATCGTCGCCACCTCGCTTTGGATCCGCCGCTGGCGGGCCAGCGACGTCAGCTCCAGGGGGTACGGCAGCCGCAGGATGTAGCTCGCGCCGTCGTCGGTCTCGACCGCGTACACCCGGTGGTGCTTGCCCTCGTGCAGAGACGAGATCGTCTTGATGGTCACGTTGGCCTCCGTCGCGCCCGACTGCCGCGCCTTCTTGATGGCGTCCGTCAGGCCCGTCAGCGAGAAGTCCGTGAACCGGCGCTTCTTCTCGGCGGCGTCGTTGCGCGCCCACGATCCCCACGTGTACTGGAAGAAGCGCTGGCGGTCCTCCTCGCTCTGGCTGTTGAGATGGACCGCGTCCGGGCCGCCGGTGTCGTTGCGGACGGCGCCGGAGACGGATAGCGCGCGCACGGTCGTGCGCAGCGAGGCGCGGCCGCGGCCGGCCGCCGTTAAAGCTCTGGTCGAAGCGAATCTCATGGCTGCGGTCAGTGACTGGTGATGGCAATTGCGTCTACAGGAGACTGTGGGTGGCGCCGAACATACTCACTGTCGGTTGTTTGGAGTGATCCGTCGGGAGCCGAAAATTTTGGCGGAGAAGTGTGGTGGTTAAGCCGCAGGCCGTGCGGCGGGAGGCGCCACGGCGTGCGCCACATCGCGGCTATGCGCCACACGGCGGCTCCGGCCGTACGGCGGTCTCGCGGGCCCTGCGGCTGTGCCCGCTGTGGCTGCAGGCCCGGCCGGCCCAGGGCCCGGCCGGCCCAGGGCCCGCGCCGGGCGGCGCCGCGGAGCAGTCTACGCGCCGCACGGCGTGCGGCTCATCGGCTCTACTTTGTACATTCCTAGTCGTACCACATCTTGATCAGCTCCTCGGACACGCCCGACGTGGTCAGCACGCCGATGTCGGTGATCAGCGCCGTGATGAGGTCGTCACTCGTGAAGTCCAGCAGCGGGACCGCGTCCATGTCGTCGCCGTCGGTCGAGAACGAGAACGTCGAGTGCTCGCCCGGCAGGTCGCCCGGCGACAGCGGGAACATGCGCACAAACTTGTGGGACTCGGCCACGACGTAGAACGGCTTGTTGGCGCCCTTGGCCAGCGTCGCGACCTGGTAGGTGCCGATGCGGTTGATGACGCCGCCGCTCTCGGCGACGCCCTCGGCGCCGACAAACACCTTGTCGACTTTCTGGATGGCCCAGCCCACGGCGGCGTCGACAATGACCTGGCAGGGGATGCCGTGCGCGCGCAGGATGTTGGCGCTCGACAGGCCCTGGTTTGCCGGGCGCGACTCGGTCACCAGGACCCGGAACCGGATGTGCTTGCGGGCCGCCAGCAGCAGCAGCTCGGTCACCACGCGCGAGTACGAGTGGATCAGGATCGTCTGCGGTCAGCGCGCTCTCTCGGCCACGTACGTCGTCGTCCTGGATGAACGCCAGCCCGTTCTCGGCGATCTTGAACCGCGACGCCTTGGCGCGCTCGACAAACAGCCGGCCGTTGGACGCCAGGTGCCGCTTGCACGCCTCCCAGTCGCCGTAGTCCTGGATGTTGCGCAGCACGAACCGCTGGAAGAGGTCGCAGCCGGCCGAGAGCGAGATCGAGTTGCGCACGCTCGTCTTGAGCTCGTGCACGTTCTTGTTGAGCAGGTCCATCAGCTCCGACGCCGTCGACGCTGCCGTCAGCGCGCCCACTCGCCCACTTACGCTGCATCCTGCTCATCAGCACCACCAGCGACTCGATCGCCGCCACCGGCATTGTCATGTCGGGGTCGTCCCGCAGGAACTTGAGGTACGTGGCCGTGATGTCGAACTCCGCCGGCGCCGACTGCATTTCCACGTCCGTCATCTGCCGTCAGCCCGCCCGACGCGCGCCCGCGGCAATGCCCGATCTGCCTGATCTGCGGGCCTGCGGCCGTGGCCCCGCTCACCTTGTCTTGTTCTATGTGCTGGCCTCGGCCGTGTCTGCCGGCCACCTGATCGTTGTGCGGTCTGGAGGTGCAGATTTTCTACTCCCACTAACCCGGGTATACGCGACCCGCGCCAACGCCGGGTACCAGCACACACAGCGAGTATATGCGGGCGTGAGTGGCCGCAGGGCCGCCGACGGAGCCGCCGACGGACGCTTGCCGCCGCGACGACTGCTCCAGCAGCGGCCGAGACCGCGACGGCGGATCCCCGAGGGCGCGCCCTGCGGCACTGAGCCGCATGGAGTGCGGCTCGCTTGATCCGTGTAACCTGCGGCAGGGAGCTCTACGCTGGGCTCGCTCGCGGCTCTAACAGGTCCTACGTAGCCGGCACGCACCCACGATCAGATCGCTGTGGAGACAGCTTGCTGTTGAGTCAAAGAGCGCTGGCGCAAAAAGCAAAAAAGTAGATCCAGGCGGGACTCGAACCCGCAATCTTTGCCTCCGGAGAGCAACGCCTTACCTTTAGGCCACTAGACCAAGCTTACAATAACAACTAGAAAATAAGGTACATATGCAGCTCAGCTTACGTGCAGCTTACATCAGCTCTGTTTGTATACATCTTCACGCTACAAGGCCGCGACCAGCGCCATGGCTGAGAAGGCACCGTGTGGCAGCCCGGCCGCACAGTCCGCCGATCCTCCTGAACGCACCTGTCGCCAGCGCTGCCTGCCCAGGACGTGTAGACTCTCGCCCGGACCCTGCCAGCGACTACGCCCAGAGCCGCTGCTCTGGGCAGCAGGCACGCGCCGCGAGCCGCACAGAGTGCGGCGCAGCCTGTGTACCTGCCAATAGAGTGCCCACAGGCAGCCCCTCGGCAGAGTCGCCGCCGGCCCCGGTCCTGAGCCGGCTGCGCCACCAAGGTGCCTCCGTGCAGCCACGCCACCCGTGCGCGATTGATCTGTGCAACCTGCCCGCAGTACACTCGGCCAGCCGCTGCCCTCGCACCGCCACTGCAAGCCACCCGTCGCACCGTCGAGTGGCTGCCCCGGCCACAGCGCCTGGCCGCAGCCGCTCATCCGCCGTGCAGCGTAGACGCAAACAGGATCGTGTCAGACGGCTGCAGCACGTAGGCGTGCTCGCCCTCGAGCTCCCAGTCGGCATCGTTGATCAGCACGAGGATGCCCGGGCGCACAGAGCCGTCGGAAAGCACGAAGAGGTCGCGGCGGTCGGCTGCGACGCGGTCGGCCAAGACGCGCACCAGGTCGCCCAGGCTGGCGCCATCGGCCACGGCCACGGCCAGCGAGCGGTCGCCGCCAAAGAGGGTCTCGAGACCGCCGCTGGTGTCAGCGCGCACGGGGCGGGGCTTACGAGAATTCGACGCGGATGTCGGGCATGGTAGTGATAAAATTTGAAGCGCGACGCAACCCAGCGCACGAGAGCACGACGCCAGCAACCACCAAGCGTACGATCGAACGACCACACAGCAGACGGACCCGTGTGAGCGGCAGATCGACACTGCAGGCAGACCGCGAGCGACAGAGACAGCTGAGGCCAACGGACGCACGGAGATCCGTGGACGGGCAAGCGCAACGAGCAGCAAGCAGCCAAACAATCAACCGAACAAGAGCAGGATGCTGCGGTCTCGCGAGCAGCAGGTGCTGCGGCGGGCGGCAGGCGTCGCGCAGGGCGCCGCACAGGGCGCCAGCACGCGTGCCGGCGCGCGCACCGGCCGGCGGCGGCTGCTGGCGGCGGCAACAGCCACGGCAGCCGTGGTGACGGCCGTGGCGGTCTCCGGGCGCGCGCCCGGGCTGGACGCGGCCGGCAGCGCGGTGCGGGCGCTCAGCAGCGGCACGGCGGCGCTGGCGCGGTGGCGCACGGTGATGCTGGACGAGGGCTCGGCCGGCGCGGTGGCGCGCAAGGCGCCGGTGCGGGTGCTGGACGACGCGCAGGTGTCGGCGCGGCTGCGCGAGCACGAGGAGAGCTACCTGGTCGGCGCGGGCCCCGGCGAGGACGGCGGGGTGGTGCGGTACGACACGTCGTTCCTGGCGTCCAACAGCCCGATCGAGGACGACCACGCGGAGAAGATCGTGGACGCGCGGGACGTCGGCCCCGACGGCGGCCGCTGGTTCTTCTGGGGCGTGTACGACGGGCACGGCGGGTGGACGACGTCGGCGACGCTGCGCGAGTACCTGATCTCGTACGTGGCGCGCGAGGTGGCGGCGACGGTGCGCGCGCTGGCGCCCGGGACGGCGGCGCGCGCGCGCGACGCGGCCGTGGACGCGGCCATGGAGCGCGGCTTCGAGGCGCTCGACGACGAGATCGTGCACCGGTCGGTCGAGCGGCTGGTGGCCGGCGGCAGCAAGCCGGCAGCGGCCGAGGCGCTCGCGCCGGCGCTCTCGGGCTCGTGCGGCCTGCTGGCGTTCTACGACGCGGCCGCGCAGACGCTGCGCGTGGCCTGCACCGGCGACTCGCGCGCCGTGCTCGGCCACCGCGGCGCCAGCGGCCGCTGGACCGCCACGCCGCTGTCGGTCGACCAGACCGGCGACAACGAGGAAGAGTGCCGCCGGCTGCGCGAGGAGCACCCCGGCGAGGGCGCCACGGTCGTCCGCCACGGCCGCGTGCTCGGCTCGCTGCAGCCGACGCGCGCGTTCGGCGACGCGCGCTACAAGTGGCCGGCCGACGTGCAGCGGCGCATCGCCGACATGTTCTTTGGCCGCCGCACGCCCGCCAACCTGCTCACGCCGCCGTACGTGACCGCCAAGCCGGTCGTCATGCGCACGCGCGTCGTGCCCGAGCGCGGCGACTTTGTCGTGCTCGCGACCGACGGCGTCTTCGACGTGCTCTCGAACCAGCAGGTTGTCTCGCTCGTGGTCGAGTGGCTCAAGGCCCAGCCCGACTTTGCGCCCACGCGCGAGCGGCCGTCCGCGCTCTCGCGCCTGCTGCCCTGGACCGCCGAGGACATCGTCGACGACGACAACGGCGCGTACAACAACGTGTTTGTGGCCAAGCCCTCGGTGCGCGAGCTGGGCCAGTTCCGCGACCGCTACGTGATCGACGACGCCAACGCGGCCACGCACATCGTCCGCAACGCGCTCGGCGGCGCCGACCGCGAGCACGTGGCCATGCTTGCCAGCATCCCCGCGCCGTTCTCGCGCAACTACCGCGACGACATGACCGTCACGGTCGTGTTCTTTGGCGACCAGCCGGGCGTGCCCGCTGGCGGCGACCCCATCACGGTCAACACGGCTGCCACCCGCGGCGGCCCGCCCCGCCCGAAGCTTTAGATAGATTGACGACATACATTCATCCGCGCTGCGGCGCCTGTGCCAGCTGGCTCTCCTTGACGGGCGACGACGACTGCGCGCCGGTCGGCGACGAAGCGCCGCCGCTCGCGCCGGAGAACGATCCGTGGTGGGGGATGTTTTCGGGCACGGGATGCTGCGACCCGACGTCCGTGACTCCGGCCGAGCCTGCCTTGCCGGCCTGCGACAGCGCGTAGTCGCCCGAGTCAAAGTACTTGCGTTCCTGGCGGTCAGCACCGATCGGGTGGCGGCCGGCGGCGGCGGCCGGCGGCGGCTGGCGGCCGGCGGCCGGCCCCACGGCCAGGCCGGCCCGGGCCTGCCGCGCGCGGCACGGCCGCCGCCGCCCGCCCGCCGCCGCGCGCCGCGGCCTCTCCGCCTATCACTCACCTTCAGCTTGTTCGCCAGTAGATCCGACCGCGACGGCAGCCGGCCGTACATCTTGAGCATGCGCTGCTCGTCCGCCGACATTCCTGAGGGTGCCGCGCTCTCTGACATCTGGTGAATCTGGGGTGTGGGGTCTCCGTATCTCGGATCGGGGTGGCCGTCTGGGGGCCGGATCGGCGACGATATGCACGCACAGGTGCCGCGTGGCGCGACGGATGCGCCGCAAGCGGCGCGACGCCGCGCGGGCGTGCATCTCGTGATAGCCGGGTAACTACACACGCCCGGCAGCCCTTAACGGCACCCAGCGGCGGCCCAGACCGACCGCCGTCCTGCCCGCCACACCGCCCCGGACACGAAGCCGGCCGAGGAGACCGTCCAGACCGCGCGCGCCGCCGTCTGCGCACCGTTTTTCCGTCGAGCCGTGCCCGTGCCGCGCTGCACCAGCCTGCAGGCTCGCAGCAAGATCTCGTTTCCGTCCGAACCCACGGCCGGCGGCGACCGGGCAGACGCCGGGCCGCCGGCGCTGCCGACGGGCCCGCCGCCGGAGCCCGCCGCGCGGCTGGCCGGCCTGCGCGCGCCCGAGCCCGGCCGGCGACGGCCGCACCGGCTGTCGCTGCCGCCGGCACTCGCGTCGGCCAAAGCCCGCCAGTGGTACGTGCGGCCGGCGACGGCGTCGGCGGCCGGCGACGTGCTGGAGGTGGTCGCTGGCGCCGGCGCCGTCGACGCGGCCGCGCTGGACGCGCCGGCGCCGTCGCCGCCGGCCGAGCCGACCACGCGCAGCCGCAGCCGCAGCTTCCTGGCGAAAATGCTGCCGCGGCTGCCGCGCCGCGGCAGCGAGCCGCCGCTGCCCGACCCCGGGGTGGCCACGCCGCCGTACGCCGCGCACGAGGCCTACGGGGAGTACTTTGGGCGGCCCGCGCCGCGGACCAGCTCGCCGCCGATCCCGCCGTCGCCGGCGACGCCGGGCACGCCGGTCACGCCCGGCACGCCGCCGGGCGTGCTGGCCGCGCCCAGCGTGGCGGCCGCGGCCGCGCCGCGGCCGGCGCCGCGCGGCCCGCCGGCCATCGCCGTGCCGCTCGCCGGCGCGCTGCCGGCCGCGCCCGCCGGCACGGCCGAGGAGCAGGCCGCGCACGCGGCCGCGCAGGCCGCCGCGTACGCCGCCGCCGAACAAACGCTTGCCGCGTCCGAGTGGACGACCGACGCCGACGTGGCGGCGGTGCGCACGCTGCGGCAGACCGCGCGGGCGCGCTACGCCGCGCTCTCTGATAGATAATGCATGCATTACCGCGACACGCGCGAGTCCAGCACGGTCCGGTCGGGCATGGCCAGGTCGACCAGGCCGCGCAGCTCCCACTTGAGCGCCTCGAGCTTCTCGGTCGCCGCGGCCATGCTCTCCTGGTCGTTGGCGTTGAGCACGTTGACGTAGGCGTGGACCATCCACGTCTTGAGCCCGGCCGAGTCGTCCGCCGCCGCCGCCGCCGCCCGCGCCAGCACGTCGCCGTCGCCGGCCAGCGGCACGACCCGGTAGATGGTCACGACGACCGCGTCCGCGTAGAACACGACCCGGCCGCGCTGCAGAAAGTCGTACGCGTACACGTACCCGAGCCCGCGCACAAACGCAAAGACGTCGCCGTGCGCCAGCCGCGCCGCGTGCACCTGCTGCGACGTCACCGCGCGCTTGGACGCCTCGGGCACGTTCAGCACCGTCAGCGTCCAGCTGCCGGCGTGCTCCTCCACGCCCGGCAGCGGCTCCAGGTCGCGCACGAGGTGCATGCGCGACGTCTCCGCGCCGCCCGCCGCGCCGGGCGTCAGCACGATCTCGTGCCGGCAGTACGGCAGCGGCTTGGTGCCCGTCAGCGCCGCAAACGTCGACAGCACCTGCAGGACCTTGGACGCCGGCAGCGCCGCAAAGAGCGACAGCTGCTGCATTGTGCCGAGTTGCGATCCCCAAGTCCCGGATCCGCGCTCTCGTGCGCTCTCTTGTGCGCCCGTGTGCCGCTTCCTGCCGCCCAGAGTCCGCTGTTGATTGCGGCCGCGACGCTGTCGTAGAGGTGAAAAGTGGTGATGGTTACACGGCCGACACAATTACACTTTGCGCGACCTCGGACGCGATCTGACGCCGACGACGCATACGTGCGGCTGCAGGACGCGCGGCCGGAGCAAATCGGCGACAGGACGGCCGACAGTATAGACCCACGGCGGTGACTGGGATCCTCACGGCACTCGGCGACGACAACGAGCGGTGACTAGGCGCCAGCGACTGGCCCGGCTACCCCGCGTCCTTGTGTACACTCCACTGAGCCGACCGAGCGCAGCGTGACTGCGATCGAACCCCGTGTAGGGTTGCTGCTGATACCCGCGGCTGTGTTGCTTGTGCGACGTCGACCCGGATCCAGGCTGACCCGGGACCGCGGGACGTCTGTGCGTTGACGACGCGACCCGTGGCAGCGGTTCACGGTCGACCCGTGTGCAGGGGTGCGACCCGGTGGCCAAGGGTGCGACCCAGCGTACCGCACGGTCCGACCCGCCCGGCCGTGCTCTGGCAGGTTCCCTGCCGACTGCTCTCTTTGCCTCGCCGCCTGCCGGCTTGTCCAGCCCCCCCAGGTCGTCTCGCCGCGGGCCGGTCTCGCTGCAGCCTGCAGACGTCGCCCAACAAGCCCGCCGAAGCTGCGAGCCTCGCGCCCCCCGCCGACCGCGCTACCTGCCCTCGCAATGATCGAGCTTGAGGAAACCACCGGGTCCACTGTGCGCCGCTTTGGCGAGCGCCCCGGCCGCCAGCAGACGCGGCTCTCGTCCGCAAGCGTCCTGGCTGCCGCCCGCGACATCTTCCTTCCCGCCGGCTACCCCCGGTCTGTGTCGGCGGACTACGTGGCGTACCAGACCTGGGACTCGATCCAGGCCTTTGTCTCAGGCATCTCGTTCCTGATCGCCAACCGCGCGGTGCTGGCGGCTCTCGGCGTCGGCGACGCGGCCGCGTCTTCCACCGGCGCGCTGCTGCTCAAGATCGTGCAGGAGGCCGTTGGCCGAATGGCCACGGTCGCGTTCGCCTGGCGCTGGGGCAGCGTCCTCGAACAGGACTGCAAGACGTACCGGTTCGCGGCGGACGTCGTGCTGACGGGCGCCATTGCGTGCGACTGCATCTCGCCGTCCGTGGCCGGCGGCAGCACGCTGGCGGTCGTGTTCTGTCTCTCGGCCGTGCTCAAGGCGGTCTGCACGGTCATGGCCCAGGGCTCACGCGCAGCCCTGTCGCTGCACTTCACAGACCCTGAGCATGGCTCGATCTCCGACGTGGCTGCCAAGGACGCGTCCCAGGAGACCGTCGTGTCGCTGGCCGGCCTACTGGCCGGCTCGGCTGTGGTTCCGCACCTCACCACGGCCCGGACGACATGGACCACGCTGGCCGCGCTCTCGGTCGTGCATCTGGCAGCCAACTACCGGGCCGTGCGCGCGGTCACGCTGCGTACGCTGAACCGCCAGCGCGCGGCGCTCGTGTTTTCGCACGCGACCGACCCAGCCGGCCCGGCGCCGCCGTTGCTGGTCGCGCCGGCCGACGCCGCCGCGCGCGAGGTCGTGCTCGAGCGCGACGGCCGCCTGCGCTGGCGTGGCCGGCCTATCGGCCACGCCGCGCTGGGCTCGTTTGCCGCGGTCGAGGCGCTGCGCGCGCCGGACGTCGGCCTGGCCGAGCTCGTCGACATCTGCGGCTCGGCCGGCTTCCTTCTCTGGTACGCCGGACGGCCCGGCGCGGTCGACGTGCGCATCGCGCTCACCGAGCCGACCGTCGCACACGCCGAGCTGCGCGCCTGGGCGGCCGCGCTCTTCGTCGCGCGGCTCGAGGCCATCGGCGACGCCGGCGGCGACGCCGCCAGCGACGCCGAAAAGGGCCGCGGCGGCGCGCGCAAAACGCGCACAGTCCGGGCCGCGCTCGCCGCCGTCGACGCGCTCTTCGCGGACGGCGTCGTCGCGCGGCTCGCCGCCGCCGGCTGGGTCGTCGACCGGCCCATGATCGCGCCCACGGCAGCGCCGCGCGTCCGTGTCATCGGCCGCTGATGTATTTCTATCTAGCCCACCGCACCGGCAGCCAGCCGCGCACGCGGCCCAGCACTACCACCTCGCGCTCGTCGTAGAGCTCGATCATCTGCTGGTCGAGCGGGCGCACCTTGGGCGCGGCAAACCGCCGGTACTCGTCAAAGATCATCGTCAGCGACCACTCCTGCAGCTTGCGGATGCAGCCCACCACGCAGCCCGTGCGGTGCTTGCCGCGGTTGCAGTGGATCAGCACGGGCTGGTTGATGGGGTCCATCGCGATCCGCAGCGCCGCCGTCATGGTCTCGTCCGACACGTTCACGAACGGCTCCTTGTTGCCGGACATGCCCACCTGGAACAGCTGGATGCCGGCCGCCGCCAGGAACCCCGCGTTCTCTTCGGGGTACTCCTCCGGCACCAGCACCAGCACGCTCCGCAGCCCCAGCGTCGCCAGGAACGCAAAGTTCTCTGCGTGCGGGAACGACGACCGGTAGATCCGCGGCGCGACCATCGAGAAGTTCTCGGGCACGACGTACGTCTCGGTCTCGTCCCGGTCGCCCGCCGCGCCGGCGCTGGCCGCCGGCCCTGCCGCCGGCCCCGCGCCCGCGGCGTCCTCCGCGCCGGCCTTGCGCTTCCGCCCGGGCCCGCGCGCTTCTTCTGCCTGGCTCATCCTGGCGCTTGGCTTGGTGTCGTCGTCTGCGTCAGCGCGCACACAGCTCGCCCTACCTCTCGTGCGCTACAGCGCCATTTGCTGCGCGCCTGCGCGATCTGTCCGCTCGCCGTCGTGCGGTCGCTGTCGTCGCCGTCGCCGAAATCCGACGGCCCACGCATTGCCTGATTGGGACACCGCGTGCGCCGCACACCGTGCGGCGCACCACCACGCGTGCTAGACGCCAGCTGTCATCGCCGCCACCGGCCACGGCCGGCCGGCTGGGGCGTGCGGCAGCGCGGGCGCCGCCATGCGGGCGCCGCCGCGCCTGCCGGCCGCTCCGCACCGGCTCATCGCCGCGCGGGGTCCTGCAGGGCGCCGGCGCTTGCCGGCGCAGCGGTTACGCGCGCTGCACGCTGACGCGCGGGCGCAGACGCCGCACGCCGTGCGGCTTAGAGAGCCGCACGCCATGCGGCTCACGTCGCGCGCCGCACGGCGGTTGCCATCCCGACCGGCCCGAATCCCAGCGCTCCCCCGCCTCCGGAACGGATCGCGCCGGCCCGAGAGCCGCACTGCGTGCGGCTCGCCCCGCCGGTGACTCAGCGGACCGCTACGCACCGCGGAAGCCGCGTGGCACAGCGCGACAGCGCTGTCGTCCAAGCAGCCGGCTGGCTGCCGTCCGCCGGTAGGTGGCTACCAAGTGCCTGCCAAGAGGCCAGCAATGCCGGCCGCGGCAGGTGACATGGGCTATGTACGCGTAGAGCGTACGGGCGGCAGCGCCAAACGCAGGTCAGCCAGGCAGATTTCGGCACAGCAGCATGTGCCGACTGCGGCGCAGAAACAGATTGGCCCGCGGATCCGCGGCAGCGGCGGCGCGACCGTGACCCGCTCGCCGTCTGGTCGATCCACTGCCGTGCGGCTCGCGGATGCGTTTCCTAGTCGGGCCGTCTAATGCAGGCACGTCTGTGCACGGCTTGGCGCCGACTCAGGCGACCGGCACACCGCCGGGCGCCGCACGGAGAGACATCGCGATCGCCGGGTAACCTTCGGGCCACTTTCGCCCGCAAGAGTCATTACCGCGTCCCGGCAGCGAATATAGACGGCATCCGCAGACGCAGACGGCAGACAAAGCAGCCATGACCGAGGGCGAGCAGAGCAAGAGCGCAGCTGCCGGAGCGACTGCGACCGGCGCAACCGACGTTGCCGACGCTGTCGCGCCCGGATCAACCGGATCAAGCCTACCAAGCGGATCAGGCGCGAACAGCGAAAGCGCCGCCACGGAACCGAAGGCAACCGAGGAGCCGGTGTGGATCGCTGTCGGGGACATCCCCAAGGCGGTCTCGGCGGTGCTGACCTCGCCTGGCCGGCCTTTGTATCCCGGACGCGCGTTTATTATGCTCCACGGCCACGGCGGGCACAAAAACTACTGCTACCAGCCGACGCTGGCGGCCGCACTGGCGGCCAATGGCGACTACTCGCTGCGGTTCGATTTCCGCAACTGCGGCGAGTCGGTCGACATCGCGAGCCCAGACGGCCGCACAATCACCGAGGACGTGACGGACATTGCGGCCGCGGTCGCGTTCCTCAAGGCGCGCAAGCTCGAGGTGCACGGCCTGATCGGTCACTCGCGCGGCTCGGTGGCAATGTTTGAGTACTTTATGAAGGTGGACAACTCGGTGCCGCTGCTGGTGAACTGCGCTGGCCGCTACCGGACCGAGAAGATCAAGGATCGGGTGGCTGCTCAGCGACCAAACTGGGTCGCCGAGGGTGGCCACAAGGCGCGCATGAAGCGCCACCGCCAAGAGACCGAGGTGTTCATCCCGCTCGCCGAGACGCTGTCGGTGGCGTCCGTGGACATGGGCTCGCTGGTGCTGTCGTTGCGGCCGCGGACGGCCGTGCTGAGCGTACACGGTCTGGAGGACGCGGTCGTGCCCGTGCAGGACTCAGCCATGTTTGCGAACGCGCTGGGCTCGCACCACACGCTGCACCTGGTCGCCGGCGCGGACCACAACTTCTACCAGACGGACGCGGCCGGCCGCCGGCACAGCTTTGCGGGCGAGGTGGCCGACGTGGTTGCCGCCTGGGCGTCCACCGAGGGCGAGCGCAGGCGGTTCCTGGTGCTGTCGAACGCGCTCGACATGACCGGCGGCCGCCGGTGGCAGGCGGTCGAGGGCGTGGCCAACTTCCGCGACCTCGGCGGCTGGACGCTGCCCGGCGGCACGCACCGGGTGCGGCCCGGGGTCGTCTACCGCAGCGCGCTGCCCAACAAGATCACCGACAGCGGGTGTGCTGCGCTGCGCGACCTCGGCGTGGCCACCAGCTTCGACTTCCGGTCCGAGGACGAGTGCCGCAAGAACGGCATCTACGCGGTGCCCGGCGTCGAGCGCCGGCTGGTGCCCGTGCACCGCCAGGAAGACCTCTCGCCGGAGGAGCTCGTGAAGAAGCTGCTGCGGTTCTCGCTCGGCACCGAGGGCTACGTCATGGTCTACCAGGACTTTCTGCAGTCGGGCGTGGACGCGTACCGGGCGGTGGCCGAGCACGTCCGTGACCGCGAGGAGCCGCTGCTGATGCACTGCACGGCCGGCAAGGACCGCACGGGTATCATGGGCATGCTGCTGCTACAGCTGGCCGGCCTCGACGACGACACCATCGCGCGCGAGTACGAGCTGACGACGTACGGTCTGGCCGACGACTACGACAACATGCTGGCCCACCTCGAGGCCGCCATCGGCAAGTTTGTCAGCCGCGACGCTATGGCGTCCATGCTGCAGTCGCGTTACGAGACCATGCGCCTGGCGCTGGACATGCTGCGCCGCGACTTTGGCGGCGCCGAAGGGTACCTACGGGACCACGTCGGGCTGTCCGAAACGGACCTTGCCAAGCTGCGCGAGCGGCTGGTCGAGCCGGTCGAGCCCTCCGTCACGGCCGACGGCGCGTGGCGGACGCATGTCGCGAGCAAGCTGCGGTAATATACTGCGGTAATATACATTGAGTATGAGTATGATACAGACGTAGTGGCGGTGCGGTGCGGGTGGCGGTGCGGGTGCGGGTGCGTGTGCGGTGGCGGTGCGGGTGCGGGCGCGGTGGCGGTGCGACCCGGGCCGGCTCGGCAGTAGCACGAGCCGCATAGGTGCCTGGCGGGCGCGCTCGACGGAGCCGTCGCCAGAGGCCGCACCAGCCACCGGCGGCGGCTCAGCGGGGGGCGGTGCGCGGCGGCGGACGCCCGCCGCACGGGGTGCGGCTTGTAGCCGCATATAGCCGCCTGCAGCGCGCACCCGCGGCGGCGACTCCCCGCTCGTGCGAGACCAGCCGCACAGGCTGCGGCTCATAGCCGCATCCAGCCGTCCGCAGGCCCCGGACGCAGGCGCGCCAGGGCGCACCAGCAGCCTCCGGCCACTCCGCCGAGGGCAGTCGGCAGGCCGTCGCGAGCCGCACCCCGTGCGGCTTATAGCCGCATATAGCCGCGCAGCGGACCGCCCTACACGATCTTGTCGACCTCGTACATCAGCACCACCTCGGTCGCCACGCCTTCCCAGCCGCGGTTGCCGCCCGCGGTGATCATGTACTGGCAGGCCGGGTCGACGACTGCCGTCAGCTCGCTCGGCGCCTGACTTACTGATGTCGGAGATCACGCCGCCGTGATGGCCGGGCACGATCAGAAACGGCACCTTGGACGTGATCGCGCTCGACGCGCCCTTAGCCGACGACGCCTGCGAGTGCTGCAGGTCGTACAGCCGGATGTTGTCGAGCGAGGCGCAGACCAGGTGGCGGCCGTTCGGCATCGGCGTCACGCAGCTCACGGGGCCCGAGCCGCCCGGGAGCTTGAACGTGCGCGCCGGGCCGGCCATGGACCCCGTCAGGTCGTACTCCTCCACGGTGCCGTTGCGGCGGCCAAAGTAGATCTGGTTGCCGTCGAGCGACCAGCAGGCCTGGGGTCAGCACAGTCGGCAACGCACTTACGCTCATGCACCACGGCGGCACGTTCGGCGCCAGCTGGATGTCGTGCACGCACTCCTGCGTGCGGCGGTCCCAGATGCGCGCGCGGCCGTCGATGGACGCCGTCAGGAAGACGTTGTGCGAGAGCGCGCGCGACTCGGCCGGCGCCGGCGGCGCGTCGTCGGCCTCGGCCGGCGGCGCGTCGTCGGCCTCGGCCGGCGGCGCCCGCGGCCGGCGGCCGTCCTCGTCGCCGCCCTCGTCGTCCTCGTCGCCAAACAGCGAGCCCATGGAGCTGTCGTCGTCGTCGCCGCGGCGCTCGCCGCCGTCCGGCGCCGGCCGGCCTGCCGGCACCGCCACGCCGCCGTCCGGCCGCCAGCAGATCGCGCTGACCTGGCCGGTCGCGCCCACAAACTCGCGCACGCAGTCGCCCGTGTTGAGGTCCCACTCGCACACGCGCCGGTCCCATCCGCCGGACAGCACGCGCGTCTCGTCTGCGTTGAGCCGGAGGACCGACACGGCCGACGTGTGCTTGCGCAGCCACGCGTGGATCTTGCCCTCGCCGTGGCGCACCGTCTGCAGCGTGATCCCGCCGGTCTCGAGCCCGGCCACCAGCCACAGCGCCTGCGACTGCACCGCCATCGTGTACACGGGCGAGATCCGCATGTCGTGCTCCACCACCGCGCCGTTCGCGTCCGTCTCGCGCTCCTGGGGGATCTCGTTCTCCCAGTATGACACCAGCACGCCCGCCTTGGTGATGCTGTCGGCGAACGGGTGCTTCTGGGCCACCGTCAGCGGCAGCTTGCCGTTTACCGACGCAAAGAAGTCGTACTTGCGGATGAACCCGTCGCTGCCGCCCGTGAACACCCACCGCATGCAGTTCGGAAGGTCGATGCAGTTGATAGACGTCGACTGCGGCGCCGCCACGTACGGCGCGATGTCGTAGGACACGCACGTCGAGAACCCGGCCACCAGCTGGCCTGGATCGAATTGCCGCGAGTGCGTGTACGAGTACGTGTGCGCCGGCCGGCTGCGGCTCGGCGGCGGGCTGCCGCCGGCGCTCGCGCTGTCGGCGCTGCCGGCGTAGCCGCCGTTGGCCTCGGCGTCGTCGTCCATGTCGACGTCGCCGTCGCCGTCCGCGTCGCCGTCGGCGTCACCGTCGCCGTCGCCATCGCCGCCGTCGTCGCCGTCGCCGTCGCCGTCGCCATCGCCATCGCCGTCGCCGTCGCCGTCCATGTCCATGTCGGCGTCGCCGTCGTCCTCGCCGTCGCCGTCGGCGTCTCCGTCGCCGTCGCCGTCGCCATCCGCGTCGCCATCCGCCTCCACGTCGCCCTCGCCATCGCCCTCACCATCGCCCTCGTCCGCCGAGTACGCCGGATCGTCCTCGCGCTCGTCGTCCGAGTGCACCACGATCGTGTCGTCCTCGTCCATGGATCTGTCCTGACGCCTGGGGCGACCCTGGTTTTGCGCGTGGTCGAGTTCCCAAAAAGCCGCACACCCGTCCATCACCACAACCATGCGGCCCTCTCTGCGCGCGCTCGGCGCGTTTCCCCGGCTCACGCTCTTTACGCGTGCGACGTGCGGCCTCTGCGACACGGCCAAGGCATCCATTGCGGCCGTTGCGCCCCGCGCGCGCCTGGCCGCGGTCCACACCGTCGACATCGACGCGCCCGGCAACGAGCGCTGGCACGATCTCTACGTAAGTCCGCCGGCGGCCGCGCTCACCCAGGCCTTTGATGTCCCTGTCGTGCACTTCCAGCCGGCCGAGGACGCGCCGGTCACCAAGGCCATGCACCACATCAGCCCGGAGACCGTGGAGAAGCTGCTCGGAATATAGCCGCATATAGCCGCCGCGGTCGGGCCGTGGAGTGCCGCCGCCCGTGGCCGCGTCTGTGCAGTGCGAACAGCCTCCGGCGGCGACTCCGTCGAGGGTGCGCCCTGCGGGCGGCTGTGGCTGCATGCGGCTATGAGCCGCACTCGGTGCGGCTCACCCGACGGCATTCGGCTGCCCGAAGGGCACCACCCTCGACGGAGTCGCCGCCGGAGGCACGCCAACAGCCTCTGGCGGCGACTCCGTCGAGGGTGCGCCCTGCGGGCGGCTGCGGCTGCATGCGGCTATGAGCCGCACGGGGTGCGGCTCTCCTACGGCTCGCAGCTGCCCGAAGGGCACCACCCTCGACGGAGTCGCCGCCGGAGGCGCGCCAACTCCGGCGGCGACTCCGTCGAGGTGCGCCCCGCAGGCGGCCCACAGGCGCCGTCGTAGACTCCATAGCTTATATATTGACTAGATCTTCGCCTTTTGCATGCGCAGGACGCCCTCCTGGGTGGTGGTCGCCAGCAGCTTCCCGTCCGCGTCGTAGAAGTGCCCCTGCACAAAGCCGCGGCCGTGGCCGGTCCAGGGCGAGGCCACGACGTGGCACATCCACTGGTCGGCGTGGATCGGGTTGTGGAAGTAGACCGAGTGGTCGAGCGAGACCATCATGCCGACCTTGTCGGCCGGGACGCCGTTGGCACGCATGCTGCCGCCGAGAAACAGCTGGTCCGAGAGGTAGGCCACGGCCACGGCGTTCATGCGCTGGTCGCGGATCGGGCCGTAGACGCGCATCCAGACCAGGTCGCGGTGCTCGGCCGGATCGGCCGAGGGCAGCGCGCGGTAGCGGGCCTCGCCGGGCCGGCTGTCGGACGGCGAGGCCTCGGAGCGGGTCAGAAGCACGCCCACGGACGCCAGCGCGGCCTGGTCGGCGGCCAGGTCGAGGGCGTCGGCAGGCGAGCCGAGCGCCGGCGGGCGCACGGCGTGCGAGATCCCGGCCGGCTCGGCCGCCGCGAACGAGACCGTCACGGTCAGGATGCAGCGGCCGTGCTGCCGCGCCTGCACCGTGCGCGTGCAGTAGCTGCGGCCCGTGCGCACGTCCTCCACGCTGTACAGCACCGGCACGGAATTGTCGCCCGCGCGCACAAAGTAGCTGTGCAGGCTGTGCACCGCGAACCGGGCGTCCACCGTGGCCATGGCCGCCATCAGGCTCTGCGCGACCACCGCGCCACCAAAGATCCCGCGGGCGTCCTTGCCCTGGTACAGCGGCCGCACGTTCCGGAACAGGTCGGCGTCGAGCCGCTCGAGCGCGAGCCCTTGCTCGAATCGCGAGTCGGAGGAAGCCATGGCGACAACGAGCGCGCGGCGGCCTTTTGTTCCCACTTACCCGGCCGCCCCTGATCCGTGAGCCTCGGCTCGCCGCACGCCGTGCGGCGGAGTGCGGGGCCCCGCCGCACGCCGTGCCTCGGTCGCCGCGAGCACCGCAACCTCCGCGACTCCGTCGGGTGCCCCTGCGGGCGGCTGCGGCTGATTTGCGGCCTGAGCCGCACCCCGTGCGGCTCATAGCCTCGCAGCCACACGTCGCTGGCAGCATTACGCAGCCGCCGCAGGCGCACCCCGACGGAGTCGCCGCCGGGGCTGTTGACGTGCCTCCGGCGGCGACTCCGTCGAGGGTGCGCCCTGCGGGCGGCTGCTTCGCGGCCTGAGCCGCACTCCGTGCGGCTCAAAGCCTCGCAGGCCTACCTCGCTGGCAGCATTACGTAGCCGCCCGCAGGGCGCACCCCTGACGGAGTCGCCGCCGGAGGCGCGCCAACAGCCTCCGGCGGACTCGTTGGGCTGCGGCTGCGGCGGCGGCGGCGCGGCGGGCGCGGCGCCCGGGGGGGGGGGGGGGCGGGCGCCGCGGGGGGGCCGCGGGGCGGGGGGGGCGGTGTT
>NW_027118042.1:0-33923 GCF_038497935.1 Neoaidaea tothii
CCGCCCGCAGGGCCTACCCCCGACGGAGTCGCCGCCGGAGGCTCGTTGCACCGCCACGGCGAGCCTCCGGCGGCGACTCCGTCGAGGGTGGCTGCCCTTCGGGCAGGGGCCACGTGTGGCACAGCCGCTGTGGCGCATAGCCGCCCGCGAGGCTCGACCGGCGGCCGGCTAAATGTGCGAGCCGCACGGTGTGCGGCGCGAGGGCGGCGCAGATCCTCCGCGGACCGCCCGTCGTCCGTTGCCCGTAGAGCAGCAGCCGCAACGGGCGCCGGCAGCCCCGCGCAGCGCGCCCGCGGCCGCGCCCGCAGCGCCAGACCAACTCTATCGGCTGTATTACTATAACCAAACACTAGCAAAGCAGCGACGCTGCATGAGGACGGTGCGTGAGACGTAACTAAACTACAAAACCTGGCGTATGACGCATGAACAAAAAGGCGCTTTTGATTAGAGCGACGGGGTCTTCCACTCCTTCTTCTGGATGGCCACGCCGTCGACCGCCGGCGCGTCCACAAACCAGGTGACCTTGCCGCCGGCGGCCTCGTTGACGAGAGCGCACGGCAGGCCCTCCTCCGGGGTCTCGAAGATGGACTTGAGGACCGGGGCCTTGGAGCCGCCGGTGGCCACAAAGCCGATGCGCAGCGACTGGTTGACCACGGGCAGGGTCAGGGTGATGCGCTTCGGCGGCGGCTTGGGCGAGTCCTCGATGGGCGCGACCCAGGCCACGTTCTCCCGCAGCAGCTCGTGGCCCGGGAAGAGCGAGCACGTGTGGCCGTCCGGGCCGCAGCCCAGCAGGAGCAGGTCGAAGGCCGGCAGGCGGACCGAGTCCTTGGCCGCAAAGCTCTTGACCAGCTCCTTCTCGTACACGTCCGCGCACTCGGTCGGGTCGTCCAGCAGCGCCGTGTCGATCGGGAACACCTTGGGCGGCGCGGCGTCGCCCAGGTGGTCCAGCAGGTCGCGCTTGAGCAGGCCGTAGTTGGAATCGGCGTGGTCCAGCGGCACCAGGCGCTCGTCCGCGAAGAAGACGTGCCACTTGTCCCACTGGACCTCGGGCCGGCCCAGCAGGGCCTTGCGCAGCGTGGCCACGAGCGAGCCGCCCGAGACGCCGATCTTGAACGCGTCGTGCCGCTGGAGCGCGGCCGCCTGCGCGGCCAGGATGTACTCGGCGAGCGCGGGCGCCAGCGCGTCGGCGTCCTTGAACGAGTAGACGGAGGGGGTGGTTGGCATCTGACGTCAGCACTGCGATCCGGGGGGGCGCATCCGCCGTCCATCCGGCCGCGCGCGCGGCCGCGGCCTACTGACCTTTACCGGGATGGATGGGCGCGTGTGTGGTGGACTGTGTCGTGCGGTGGTAGGACGGCGGTGACCTGGGCCCCAGTTACCCGCCTGCGATAAGTGTGTCCGCCAGCCCGGACTGAGTCCGCCCATGACGCAACGCGCCCGGGTAACGCCCCGCGCCGCCGCGGACCCAGCGTGTCCCAACCGCCGGACCCGACACCCCGCCAGCTGATCACCTCCATGACCGTCTCCCCCCCAGCCGCCCGCCGCTGAGAGCCCGCAGAACCACAGGACAAGGGCCCCGAGGTACGCCGGGCTGGATGCGGCCGCCGCCGGCCCGCCGGCCGCCGCCGCGCGCCCCCCGCCGCCATCACGCTGACCGCCAGCCGACGCCGCCATGAACTTCGGGCGGGTCCTGCTCGACCGCGAGACGCGCGCCCGGTCCGGGATCGCCCAGCTGTACTCGGCCCGGGCGTTTGTGAACGACATGGAGCTCACGCACCAGCTCTACGGGTGCGTGCGTGGCGGGCGCGGCTGACCCCAGGCACACCGGCTGCGTCAACACGCTCTGCTGGTCCGACGACGGCACGCTGCTGGCGTCCGGCAGCGACGACACGCACGTCAACGTGTACGGCACGGACGCGGCCGCGTACCCGCTGCGCGCGCGGTTCGCGACCGGCCACACGGCCAACATCTTCTCGGTCAAGTTCATGCCGCACTCGGCCAACGGCACGGTTGTGACCGCCGCCGGCGACTCGCAGGTGCGCGTGTTCGACCTGGCCGGCGGCGAGGCGCGCCGGCGCGAGGTCTTCAAGTGCTACGCGGAGCGCGTGAAGCGCATCGTGCCGGACGGCGACAGCCCGAACGGCTTCCTGACGTGCTCCGAGGACGGCGACGTGCGGTACATCGACCTGCGCTCGCCGCAGCGGTACCACGGGCCGTACAGCGCGGCGCCGCCGCCGCTGATCTCGTACCGCCAATACGGCATCCCGCTGAACGCGCTGACGCTGTCGCCGGCGCAGCCGCAGTACCTGGTGCTGGGCGGCGACCACTCGTACCTGTTTCTGCACGACCGCCGGTTCCTGGCGCGCGACATCGAGCAGATGTGGGGCATGCCGCCGGCGGCGAACCGCGCGACGCAGTGCGTGCGGCGGTTTGCGCCGCCGGGGAAGCGGGGGCACCACGTCACCAGCGCCAAGTTCTCGACCGCGCGGCCGAACGAGGTCCTGGGCAGCTGGTCCGCCAAGGGCATCTTCCTGTTTGACATCCACGCGCCGGCAGTGCCGGCGGCGGCGCCGGCGGACGACAGCCGGCGGACGCGGGGCGAGGGCCGTGGCCGGGGCGACGACCGCGGCGGCTCGGCGGACTCGGCGGACTCGGCCGGGACGTCGGCGTCGGCGACGTCGGCGTCGAGCTCGACGACGGTCGAGCCGCGGCCGCGCCGGGCGACGCGCAAGCGCCGGCGCGACACAGACAGCTCGGACGAGCGCGTGGCGCCGCCCGAGAGCGAGCGCGCGGCGATGGCGGTGGCCTTTGGCGACGTGCGCTCGGCGTTCGCCGACGGCCGCCACAACGAGTGCTTTCTCAAGGCCCACGACCTGCTCGCGCGGTACGAGCGGTACCGGCTGCCGCAGACCGCGCCGCAGCAGCGGCTGTACCGGTACCTGGTCGTGCTCGAGAACGTGCTGCGGTTCTGGGTCCCGAGCGACGAGCGGCCGGAGGAGGTCCTGGAGGCGTGGCCGCTGCGGCTGCAGATCCTGCGCGCGCTGGCGGTGCTGCTGGCCGGCGAGCCGCCGACCGGCGCCGTGCTGGCGTTCCCGCCGGGCGCCGTGGGCACGACGGCCGCGGTCGTCGACCCGGACACGGCCGAGACGCTCTTCACGAGCGAGGCCGAGGTCGTGCCGGTGCTGCGGCTCGAGTCGGGCGCGCTTTCGGACGACCGCCGGTCGTTCTGGCTGCAGGTCGCGCGCGCGCTGCTGGCGCTCGAGGCCGACTGCCTGACGGACGACGTCGTGGCGGCCGCGTTCGGCGCGCCGGACGGCCAGCCGCCGGCCGAGGACCCGCCGCACGTGAGCCAGGAGACGCGGGCGCGCGACGCGCGCCGCCGCGCGCTCAGCCGCGGCTTCCGCCGCGCGCCCCGCGCGGACGACTCGGACGACTCGGTCCGCGTGAGCGAGTCCGAGGACGACGACGGCGACGACGTCGACGCCGACGACGACGTCGACCTGGACATGGACATCGACCTCGACTTTGACGACGAGGACGACCAGCCGTGGGTCCGGTTCGGCGGGCGCGCGCCGGACAAGTACCCGGCCGAGGCCGAGGCCGGCGTGCCCGTCGTCGAGCCGCTGCGCGGGTTTTCCGGCCACTGCAACGTGCAGACGGTCAAGGACGTCAACTTCTTCGGCAAGGCCGACGAGTACGTGGTCTCGGGCTCGGACGACGGCAACGTCTTTGTGTGGGACCGGCAGACGGCCCAGCTCGTGCAGATCCT
Organism: Neoaidaea tothii; assembly: GCF_038497935.1. NCBI lineage: Eukaryota > Fungi > Ascomycota > Lipomycetes > Lipomycetales > Lipomycetaceae > Neoaidaea > Neoaidaea tothii. The sequence continues at coordinate 3,770 of NW_027118042.1, forward strand.
GCGCGGCGACACCGACATCGTCAACGTCGTCCAGGGCCACCCGCAGCTGCCGCAGATGGCGGTCTCGGGCATCGACTCGACCATCAAGATCTTCTCGCCGTACAGCATGGACTACCGGCCGCCGCCGCGCCGCAGCAACCTGCGCTCGAGCGCGTTCCCGTCGCTGCAGCCGACCGCGCGCGCGTGGATGTCGACGAGCGAGTTCGACACGTTTGTGGACACCTTCCCCAACTCCGAGACCCGGCAGTCGATCATGAACACGTACCGGTACATCATGCTGGGCACGGACCCGGACCTGGCGCGGCTGACGGAGCAAATCATCGCGCCGCGCAAGTTCCTGGGGCCGTCCTCGCGCCGCATGAAGGACGAGTACCGGATCGTGGAGCGCAACCGCGAGAGCTCGCGGCAGGGCGTGGTGGACGCGACGTACGCGCGCCACATCCTGACGGACCTGGCCGCGCGGATCCACGTCGACGGCGACGAGCGCGCGGTGCTCATCAACGAGGCCGAGGCCGACTGCATCATTTCCTAGCGCGCGTGCGGGCGGTTTGGCGGGCGGCGCGCGGCCCACGATTAGAGTTCCACGCAGATAGCGATAAGGTTTTCATTTCTCGCTATTTTCCGAGACACGCTCGCTTAGTCGCGGTCGAGCGCGCGGCGCGCGGGCGGGCGGCGATAAGACGCGACGTCATGCGTGCGGCTGGTGTGGCTGGTGCCGGCGCGGGCGCGCCGGGCGCACGCCCGCACGCAAGGAGGCGCGGCGTGGCGGTGCGGCGCGTGCGGCGCGGCCGCGGAACACCCGACGCCGGCCCAGGCGCGGCCGGCGCCGCCCGCGCCGCCTGCGACGGCACGTTACACCAGTGCCGCCGCCGTATGCGGCAAGCGCGTGCGCCCGCTAGGGACAGGCCCGCGGGGACCGAACCGGGCCAAGGCGGCCTAGCGCCCTGCACGGCGGCCGCTAGGGCTGCGGCTGCGGCTGGCGGCGGCCGGTGCCAGCTGCTTGGGCCCTAGCCGCGCCGGTGCTGCCGGATGTTACCCGCCGGCACCAGCCGGCCCGCCGCCCTCGCCGGCCGCTGCCGGCCGCCGGCGCCTGCGGCCCTCTGGCGGTGGCTATCGGGCCACTGTGGGGCGCACAGACGGCCGCGAGCAAACGCCGACGGTCCCCGAAATCGCCGGGCGACACGCGCGCGGCGGCGCCGCGCGCGTGCTGCCCGCCGCCGCCCCCTGTGTCGCGGCCGCCGGCGCCCGAGCCGCCGGCTCCCGCCCGCCCGCCGCTCCGCCGGCTTCTGCAGTCGTCCTAGCCCTCGTCTCCGCCGCCAAGCCGCCGGCCACGGCCGCGGCCGCCAGGCCCCGGCCTAGCACCTCGCTAGGCGCGCAAGGGCGAACCACGCCGGCCGTTGCTAGCCACCGTCCACCGACGTCGGCGGCCGCCAGGCCACCGCCACAGCCGAAACTGAGAAAGGGGCCCCGGCCAGCGCTAGCCCCGATAGGCCGTACCCACGCACGTCTCCAAGGTTTCCGGCACGGTGCGGTGTACTGCCTGTTGCGTACTAGCTGAACTGCGCATGAGCCGCTAGCGCTAGCGCGCTGGAAATGAAAACCATATTGCGGGCACGTGACGTGACTTCCTGGCCGTTCGCGCGGCCGCCGCGGTCGGGGAAATGTACATGTCATTGTCTCAGGCGGATGCATAACGAATAGACCACACATAGAATATAGAACAGAACGCTGGCCGCGGCCAGAGGACGACCGCCCGGCCGCGGGGGCCGGCGTCTCCAAAAAATACTAACTTTTGGCGGCCTAGAGGCCGGAAGCGGCTGACGCGCCCGACAGCGCCGGCGACGCCGGCGCCGGCGACGCCTCGCCCGCGCTCGGCGGCGCCGGCACCAGCGCCGGCACCGGCACCGGCGCGGCCAGCGGCGTGCTGTGCGGCTTGGCCGCGAACCCCGAGTCGGGGTACCGGTCGAACCGCACGGTCAGCACGCGGCCCTCGAACTCGGCGCCGTTGTAGAGCTCGATCGCCTTGAGCGCGTCCTCCTCGGCCGCGAAGATGACGATCGCAAAGCCCTTGGACTGGCCCTCGTTGTTGGAGATGATCTCGATCCGGTTGATGAGCCCGGCCGGCCGGATGAACTCCTTGAGGTCCCGCCACTGCGTCTTGTATGGTACATTGCCGACGAAGATCTTGCGCCGGTCGACGGGGTAGACCTGGGCGCCGGGCGCCGGGCGGCCGGGCTTGCCGTAGCCGCCGTAGCCGGGCGTGTTGGCCAGCGCCGACAGCGCGGGCATGGCTGAGTAGGCGGCCGGGCCGAGCGACATGTCCATGACGCCGGCCGAGAGCATGTGCATGGGCACGGGGATCTGGACGGGCCCGGACGGCGTCTGGGCGACGTACCCGGGCGGGTACTGCCCGGCGAGGTGCGGCGGGCTGGCGGGCTGGCCGCGCAGGCCGGCGCCGGCCGGCTGCGCCGTGTACTGGCCGTACTGGCCGTACTGGCCGACCAGAGGGCTGGCCATCTGGCCGCCGAGCTGGCTGCCGTACGGCATCTGCGGCATGCCCATCTGCGGCGTCGCCGAGTGCATCAGCAGCACAACCGACAGGCTGCGCGAGTGCCACTCGTAGCCGTCGAGGAATTCTGGCGTCAGTCGGCCCGGCGCGGCCACTTACGAACGCACTTGATCGCCGCGTCACGGCCGCGGACGCGCACCGTGCCCACGCCCTGCGACCGCTTGTTCTCGAGCGTGTACACCTCGACGCGCGCGATCTGGTTCGGCGGCACAACCTCCTTGACGAGGTCCTTGAGGTCCTGCCAGCGGACGCTGAAGGGCAGCTGCGGTCAGCGCGGTCGCGCACCCACGTACGTTCGAGATCGAGAGCGAGTACTCGAGCTGGTCCTGCAGCGGCACAAGGCCGGCCATCGGCCCCATCGCGCCGAGCTGGCCGGGCAGCTGCCCCGGCAGCGGGCTGCCGAGCTGGCCCGGCATGTAGGCCGGCCCGCCGGGGCCGTACTGCGCGCCCGCGGGCTTGTAGTACGGGTACTGCTGGCGCAATTGGGGGGTCGTCACCTGCGACGCGTACGCCGAGCCGTAGCCCGGCGTGGCGGCCTCGGGCGGGGCCGCCGTCGCGGGCGCGGGCTCGGCCGGCGTGCGCGGCCGGCCGGGCGACGGCGTCGCCGCCGGCCGGTCCGTCGCGTGGTCCGGCCGGTCGGCCGGCGCCGGCGACGGCACTGCCGACGACACGATGGGCGCGTCCTGGGCCTCGTCCGGCTGCTGCTCGATGGCCTCGGACGACACAATCACCGGTCCCGGGCCGGGCGACCGGGGCCGCGGGCGGCGCTGCGACTGCGCCATGGCGATCGCCGCGCGATCAGCGGCGGGAGGCGGGCCGCGGCGCGGCGGTCTCGGCGCCGGCGGCCTCGTCCGCGGGTGCACTGGATGATGCGCCGGGCGGCGGACGCGCGGCGGCGGCGGGGACGGGCGGATGGCGCGCGGCAACGGGTGCGCGCGGTTCGGCGGATGGTGCGGCCAGGGCGTGATTTGTTGACACGGCGCTCGCGACCAAGTCCAGGCTGGAATACGAAGAAGGAGAGGCCGCCGCGAAAACGGAGTTATATAATCGCAACGCTCGTTCTTGAGCGCCCGCCGCCGGCCACCAAAGGCCCCCAGCGACGGCCGGAGGCCCCAGAAGCTGCGGCCGGCCGGGCGCGGGCGCGGCCGGGCGCGCGGCGCGGCTGCCGGCCGCGCGACGCGCGCGGCCCCAGCCGCCGGCCACGGTCGCCGTCCTGGCCGGCCGGAGCGCATCGTGTCCGCGCTCGCCGTGGCCATGACACGGCAGCCGGACGCACCGCACGTCCTGGCCGCTGGCCTATTAACGCACTAGGCGCAGTACGAGCCCAGTACGAGGGGTACCGCGGGTACCGCGACACGCGCTAGCACACTCGTGTGCTAGTGGGATATGCGCCCGCGCTTTAGGTTCCAGCACCAAGCGGGCGCACCAAGCGGCGCGGTTGGCCTGCCTATTTCGCGAGCGCGCGCGGTTGGTCTAAGCCAAGCCCCAGGAGGGGCTAGTGCGGTGTACTTGTGCGTAGTGCATACCGCGCTAGTGTCTCGCTGGCTGCGCTAGTGTTCTCTCCGTGGGCGCGGCTGGCTGCTTCCGCCTGCGCCCGCGCTCTGCCGCTTGCCCCGCAGAGCCGCTCGGTGCACGCCGGCAGGCGGCGGCCGGTCGCCGGGCAGTGTGGCGGCGGCGGCTGCGCCGCGCGGCAGCCGGCACAGACGCGGGCACGCCGACCGGGCAGCCTATGGGCGCCGATCCTGGGCGCCCTGTGGGGTCGCCGGCCTCCAGACTCGCGGCTGAGCGCGGATATGGCGGCGGCCGGCGCCCCGCTGCGGCTTGCGGCTGCACGGGAGCGACGGCTGCGCCCGCGGCCCTGCCGGAGCTGGACGCGGGCCGGCCGCGGGCCTGCAGTGGGCTTGCCGTGGGCCGGCCGTGGGCTTGCCGCACTCTCGCCACGGCCCCGCCAACGCGTCACGACGCGCCGTGACGCCCATCGCAGCGCCCACCGCAGCGCCCACCGCAGCACACCAGCCGATCTTAGAATCAGCGCAGTCTAGCGAAACTGCGGCCGCTGCGTGGCCAGACACGCTGATGACCGTTTTGCTGTCCAGTTCTGGTTGTCAGAACCAGCTGCGCTATTATTTACCGTCTGAGTCTAGCGCTGGCTCACAGCCGGCGCCCGCCAGGTTCGCCGCAGATCCAGCGTGTTGGATGGCCCGAATACGTAATGCAGCGATCGCCCGGTCACGAATAGACCCGGACTAGCCAGCGGCTGACGCCTCGCGACTGAGCCCGCGGACCAGTGCTGGTTCGGCGCTTCGGTGTCGGAGTCCTGAGGGTGCCTCGGTTTGGGGCGCCCGTCTCTTCCTCTCTGGCGGCGCAAGCGGGCCAGCGCCGCTGCGGAGGTCGCGGCGGCGGGGCAGCTCAGCGGCGGCGCAGCCCGGCGTCTCCGGACGGCACCCGCCGAGCTGCCCACGCCCGCCCTCCACTCTGCCCCCGGCCGGCCACGACTCTGCCCCACGGCCATCTGCCAGCGGTCTCGCGTGCGCCCGCCGCGCCCCACGCGCGGCGCGCCACCGCGCGCGGCCGCGATCCCGCCGCCGCCGCCGTCGTCCACTCTATCGGCTGCGGCGAGCGACCCCGATCGGGCGTCGGCAGCTCGTGCCCCGCCGCAGAACACGCCAGAGCTGTGCCTGTCGCCCGTACCGGCTGGCGCGGGCAGATGCCCCAGCCGCAGTCTAGCGTGCCAGAGCCCTGGATCTGGCGGCTCGGGGCTGTCGCGTCGACCCGACAGGTGCGCGCACTAGACCCGGCCGGCTGGTCGATGCGGCCCGCTGTGGTGCGCTTGAACGCGTGCACCCTGCATATCGCTCTGGGCACCTACCCGCCGCGTGCTAGCGGCCTCGGCCGCGAGAGTGAGACTCGGTCTGACTAGCGCTGCGGCCGGTACCTGTCTGTATCGCGCTAGCGCTCGTGTACCCCGACTCTACGTCATTCGCAATTTTACCCTGGTCCGGCTGCGATGGCCGCTGGCGCTAGACCCAGCGGGACTAGCGCACGAGCATGTTCTTGGCTGTGTATTGATACAACGGCGGCCACCGCGCCGGGTCCGACCGTGTTTCGCAGGTGGGCGCGGCGCGTGGCGGCCGCTGGCGGGCGGACGGCGGCGGGCGTGCCACGCAGCCGCGCCGTGGCGGTGCTGCGGCTGCGGGCGCGATTCTGGCGGGCTTGCGGCTGCCGTCGCTGCCGGATCTCGCCGTCTGCTGTCGGATCCAGCCCGGCCGTTCGAACGCGAACGCAGCCGCGGCCGCTGGCACGAAGAATCGCGCGCCCGGCCGCCGCCCGCCGCGCTACCGGCCCCGCGCAAGCTCCAGGCACTTTTGGTGGAACCACGCGCGGTCGGCTGGATCTGCTGACGGGTCGCTGAACTCGAATCGGCCATCCGCAAAGAGCTGGCCGCGGCGCTTGCCGACGCTGAAGTCGACTACGGCGCACTTGCGCCGCACCTCGGCCACGACCGCCCACAGGTACTTGTAGAAGTAGAAGAACCGAAGGGGCAGCTCGTCCAGCGCAAACACGTCGTCGCACGCCGGCCGGTCGCTGGACGCCGGTGCGCGCACGCGCACAGTCGTGCGCGCTGCGGTCACGTCCGCGTCCAGGTGTATGTGGTACCGCAGGAAGACCATGTGCACGCGCATGCGGCCTTCGGCCGGCTCGGTCTCGATGCTCATGCGCCACAGGCGACCCGAGACTTCGAGATCGGGCACGCCGCTGGCGTCGATGATGTACTTGCCCACGTACGCTTTCGCGCGGTCGCGGTCACGGTCGCCGTCGTGATGGTCGTGGTGGTCGTGGTCGCGCTGGCCTGCGCCGGCGAAGCGCGTCGGCCGCGGCGTCGCCGGGGAGCGCCGCACGGGCTCGGGCACGGCCACCGGCGGCCGCGGCGCCACAGGCTCCGGTGCCACCTGCGCCCGCGCTGGCACCGCCACCGGCCGCGGCCGCGCCACGTCGCGCTCGACCTCAGCCACACCGCCCAGATCGACCACTGCCACCAGCCGGTGGCCGTCGCCCTCGCTCATGTGCCCCAGCTCGACACACTCCCAGTTGACAACGTCGGCGCCGGTCTGGGCCACGTCCAGGCTCGTGCGGATGCGCGCGCGCGTCTCGGCGCTGAGCGTCTCGCCGCCGTCGATCACGTCGTAGTGCGCAAACACAAAGTACATGTACTCGACGTCCTCAAAGATCTTGTCCGGATACGCGATCTCGACCTCGATTGCCGGCCGCGCGTGCCCGCTGCGCCGCCGGCGCCGCCGCAGCTCCGAATAGAACCGCAGGAGCGTGTTGAGGGCCTGTTTGACGTCGGCCACGTCCTGGACCAGGTGCTTTTCGACAAACTTGATGACGAACTTCTTGTCGTCGCGCACGCGGGCGACCTCCATCGTATCCGCATACTGCGAGTACCGCCGGATGCCCAGGATCCGGTAGTTCTGCCGTCAGCGGCGCCGCCGCCAGCTCACCTTTATCTGGTCGACCTGCTCGCGACGGGACGTGCGGCCACGAGGGACGCCGCCGTCGGTCTCCTTGCGCGGCACGTTCTCGGCCCAGTCAGCCCTGGCGTCGGCTCTGGCGTCGGCCTTGCGCGACGCGCCGTGGAGCCCGCCGTGGAGGCCCATGGTGTGTGGAGAGAGACAGACGGCGGGATGCGGTGTTTACGGTCACGTGGAGGACGCGTCGCGCCGCGTGGCGCGCGGCGGTCGAGCCGCACGCCGTGCGGCTCAGCCGCGCACCGTGCGGCTCGGTCTCTTCGCGCGCGGCGGCGGCCGCGATGCATGTATTTCAGCCGCACGCCGTGCGGCTCGCAATGCTCTATCACACAAAACACTTGACGTCCTGGTCGTCCTCCTCCAGGCTGTTGGCCGCGGCCTTCAAATTGATATAGTGGCTCTTGGACGACGGCCGCCGGTACGGCACGTAGATCAGGTTCGTGTCGTCCGTGGTCGAGTTGAGCACCTCGCGCACCGACACCAGCGGCTGGTCGCTGGGCTTGCGGTACGTCGCGATCGACACGTTGTCGCGGTCGTACGCGCGGTGCTCGAACAGGTCGTCGCTGTCGTTGCGCACGAGGAGCACGCCGTCGCGCGGCGCCAGCCGCGACGCACGCGAGTTCTCGAGCTCCAGGCCCAGGTCGGCGTAGTCGTCCGCGGTCGGGTCGTGCATGGCCGACAGATGCAGCGTGCGGCGGCTGCGGTTGAGCCGCATGGACGACGCGTCCGCGCTCGCGCGCGAGCGGTCGCGGTGGTCGAGCTTGAACTTCTTGCGCAGGTGCGCGTACGGGTTCGGCCGGCCCTTGAGCGTGCGGATCGTCGAGAAGTTGCTGCGCTGGCGGGTCGTGAACCGCGGCCGCTGCGAGCGCGCGCTGGCCTGGAACTGCGGCAGTCCGCGGCCGGCTGGCGTCAGCGCCGACCGCGTCAGCGTCTGCGGCGTCGTCGGCGGCAGGCTCGGCCCGGCCGCGCTGTATGCAATCGTGATCGGGAACCGCGTCTTCAGGTACTGGCCGAGGTGGCCGCCGACGAGGACGTCGACCACGTACGCGACCTGGAAGCCGGCCGCGTCGACCGAGACCACGTCGGCGGGCAGCGCGAGCTTCTTGCGCAGCAGCGCGGTTGTCTGCGGCACCACCTTGACGTAGTCGCGGTCGACCGTGGCCGACAGGGCGTCCTTGAGCACGACCTTCTCGGACGTGCGGTCGGGCCTGCCGTGCTCGCCAAAGACCGAGATCCGCCGGACCAGCCGGAACTTGATCTTGGTCACGTTGTGCGCGGTCTCGTTGGTGAGCTTGAGGCCGATCGTGCACGTGCGCCCGGCCCGGAAGACCTGGCCGAACGTCATGATGCGCACGCGCAGCTGGCCCTTGGGCGAGAACAGCAGCGGGCCGGCGTTCTCGACAATGTACTTGTTGGCCATGGCCCAGTCGTCCGCGGGCGTGCTCGGCGACGGCATGGCCGCGCCGCGCGGCACGAACCGCAGCTCATCGACGGTACGAACGCGCTCCTGCTTGTTGCCGTACTTGACGTCGGCCGTCAGAAAGACCAGGTAGCGCACCTTGGCCATGGTCGAGCTGAAAGTGCCGGGGCCGAAGGTCTGCGGCAGCGCGGCCGTGAACGGCAGCAGACAGAAGTTCTTGCAGGTGATGGCCGAGCCGATGGTGTTGGACGACCGCATGTGCAGCACGGCCGACTCGTCCTCGCCGGACGATTCCAGGTGGCGCACGGCGCCGGCCGCGCTGTGCTTGAGCAGCACGTGGCTCTCGAGCGCGGTCTTCTTGCCGCCGATCTCCTGCACGCACACGACAGCGATCTCGGCCGCCAGAATGCTGATGCGCTTGCCGTCGTCGGCGCGCGCCAGGCCAAACGCGCCCTTGCGCGAGACATTGATGCGGATGTCGCCTGAGAGCGCGTCGCCGCTCGAGTACGTGGTCGACCGCAGGTCCGCGTCCAGCGCCGCCGTCAGCGTCTTGTTGGTTTTGAGCGTGCGGTGGGCGAGCAGGTCGGCGACGGCGGCGGCGGCCAGCGGGCGCGGGGCCGCCGGGCCGATCGGAGCGGCCGCCGAGCGCAGCGACGAGCCCGCGGTCGCGTGCGAGGTTGTGGTCACGGTCTCGCTCGGCTCGCTGATCATGTGCTTGCGGCGCTGGGGGATCAGCAGTGGCGGGATCATGATCTCGGGGAAGCCGACGGGCGCGTCGTCGCCGAGCAAATCGAGCGGGCTCGACGGCCGGCCGCGCTTGTAGTCGTGGATCGTGCTGGCCGCGGCCGGGCTGCCCGGCAGCGGCGGCCAGTCCTCGAGACTGCGGGCGGCGTCGGGCGTCATCTTGGCCACCTTGAGCTTGCCGGACGGGCTCTTGAGCGTGGAGCAGTCGAGGAAGCCGCCGGTGGCGGGGCCGGCGGCGAAGACGATCGAGAGATCGGCCTCGCGGGCGACGGGCGCCGGGCTGGCCACGGGCAGCGACGTGATGGACGACGACAGGATCGGCGTGGGCTGCACCGAGTACACCGAGCGGACGCTGCGCACAGACTTCTTGGTGTCGAGCCGCAGCGCCGCGCGCGCGTCCGGCACCGTGTTCTCCTTGTCCGAGTCGCCCTCGGCGCGGTCGTCGTCGGTCGTGGGCGCGTTGAGGTACTGCCGTCAGCAGCGGTCGCGCGCGCGCTTACCTGAGAGATGGCGCCGAGCGTGCCCGGCGTGACGCCCGAGGCCTCGGTGTGGTTGGGCCTGAAGACGTTGTAGGAGGGCTCCGCGGCCGGCGCCGGCGCCGGCGCCGGCTCGGCCGGCCGCAGCGTGCGGTCGGCCGACGGCGTCTCGGCGGCCACGCTCGAGCCGCGCGCGGGCAGGTCGTGATCCAGACACGCAAACGCCGGCTTGGACGTGTCGTCGAGGCCGGCCGCGTCGGCGTGCAGCTCGCACGCCAGCTTGCGGTCGTCAATTGGCGTCGGCACCGGCGTGGCCGCCGGCGAATTCTCGTCGTCGCGGGATCCCGCGCTTCGCACCGTGTATCTGCTCGAACATGAGCATCGCTTGCGCGCAGAGAGCGACCCGCGCGCGCTGTTGGCGTTGGCAAGACTGCGCAGACTCATCGGGGGCAAGACTGGCGGGCGTGGCTAGGCAGACAGGATCCTCTGGAATGCAGGCAGTAGCCGGCAATGATTTGCACAACAGCGTCAAGCAATATTTAATTAGTTCGGCGTCTGTCCGGCCGCGCGCCGCGCGCCGCCGTGCTCGTCCGCGTCGAAAGTGGTGGGCTGTTCGCTGGTTGTCTTGGCAACAGTCTGAATGCAAATCGCGCCCGGCGCCGCCCGGTCACCTGCCCGCGCCGGGCGACGGGACGCGAGCCCCTCGTTCCCCTGAGCGGCTTGCGAATCGGCGCGGGCGCCGGCTGGACAGCTGACGGCATGCTGACGGCGGCGGACGCCAGTTTCGCGAAAACTCTAAAATTCGCCAATTTCCGGGGAAGCGTCGAGCATCGAGGGCGCGCGCCCAGCGCATGCCGGGTGCTCGGAAGGCGCGGCCGGGCGGGTGCGTGCGGCGGGTGTGCAGCGGCGCGTGCGCAGCGGCGCGTGCGCAGCAGCCGCGCGGCACGGGCGGCGCACGGCGGCGGCGGACGCACGGGCCGCCGACGCAGCCGCATCACCTGCATGTGTGAGCCGCACGCACTGCATGAGCCGCATGACCCGCATTTTGTTACCCGTGCCCAGTGAGCCGCACGCCTGCTTGATAGATGTTTGACAGCCGCACAGCGTGCGGCTCGCCGCGCCGTCGCCGCGCCGTCGCCGCCCCGCCGCGCCCTCTCCGCCGCTGCGCAGTCCCGCCGCCCGCGCTCTGGCGGATCCGCTCCGTATGTCGTCGGGCCGTCCGCAATTCGTCGCTCGCACCAGCAAGCCCTCCGGGAGGAGCTGGCAGCGCCAGATCGCTGCGCGTACTGTCTGGTGCACTTTGGCGCCTTAAAACCGTCTGCCCGCACGCAGCTACCCTCGAACAAGGCCCCCCTGGTGGCCCGTACGCAGCGGAACGACTCTCTGGCGGTGGCTCCGTCGAGCGCAGCTGTCCTGGCGGCAATGCCGTCGTAGAAGGTCGTTCATGAGTCACTGCTGCTCAACCTTTCAGTGCGGCGTGCACAATTGGGATAGAAAACTGAACTCCAAATTTTTTGTACTTTGACACCGCACCCTCAACCACCCCGATCCCGGCCTGCAGGCCCACGAACGAGTCCAACAGACCGCAGACTTGCGCCGGGTGTTTGCTCGGTCGTCCGGACCATCTCGTGCAGGTCTCAGAACCACCAGAGCGCTGGGGCGAGCCCAACAGACGACATGGCCGAATCAAGCGAGAACAAGACCGGCTCCGGACCGGCTCCGGCGGCCGGCAGCGTGGCCGGCCGGGTCGTCGAGACCGGCATCAGGCCGCTGGCGCCGGCTTCGGACGCCGTCGCCACGCAGGCGCTGATTGACGAGCTGGTCAAGCTGCAGGAGAGCCGAGGCGTGCGCCGAAACACGTTCGTCGTCGACGGGCAGACCTCCGTCGACGGCTGGAAGTTCAACGAGTGGGACTTTGGCGGCAAGCGCAGCCTGCCCATACACGCGCGCGGCCTGTTCACGGTCGGCGGGACGGCGGCGGCCGGCGCAGAGGCCGTGGCGCCCGAAATCGCGGTCCGCGGCTACGACAAATTTTTCAACGTCGGCGAAAACCCGCAGACCAGCTGGTCGTGGATCGACGCGCACACGCGGGGTCCGTACCAGATCACGCAGAAGGAGAACGGGTGCATCATCCTGGTGTCCGGGCTCGCCAACGGGCAGCTGCTGGTGTGCTCCAAGCACTCGACCGGGTTCCGCGAGACGTCGCGCGTGCAGCACTCGCTCAAGGGCGAGGACTGGCTCGAGCGGCACCTCGCGCGCAGCGGGCACACCAAGCAGGACCTGGCGGCCACGCTGCGGCACCTGAACTGCACGGCCGCGCTGGAGCTGTGCGACGACGAGCTCGAGGAGCACATCCTGCCGTACAAGGGCGAGGACCGCGGGCTGTACCTGCACGGCATGAACGTCAACAGCCGCGAGTTCGTGACGTACCCGTTCGCGGACGTCGAGCGGCTGGCGGCCGTGTTCGGGTTCCGGCCGATCAAGTACGTGAGCCGCAACACGGCCGCGGACCTCCGGCGGTTCCTCGAGCAGTGCGCCGAGACCGGCGGCTGGGACGGCCGCGACGTCGAGGGCTTTGTGGTGCGGTGCAAGGCGGAGCTCGGCGGCCGCGTCGGCGACTTTTTGTTCAAGTACAAGTTCGACGAGCCGTACTTCATGTACCGGCAGTGGCGCGAGCTGACCAAGGCGCTGATCGAGGGCAAGGAGACCAAGATCAAGAAGCACCACAAGATCACGACCGAGTACCTCCGGTTCGTGCGCGACGTGATCCGGCGCGAGCCGGCCGTGGGCGAGGCGTTTCTGCAGAACCAGGGCATCATCGAGCTGCGCGACCGGTTCCTGGCCGCGGCCGGCAAGAAGGGCCTCGAGCTGATCGAGGGCGAGGACGCGGCCGAGGAGGAGCGGCTGGCGGCCGAGAGCGGCCGCGTGACGGACGGGACCCGGTTCGTCGTCGTGCCCGTGGCCACGATCGGCTGCGGCAAGACCACGCTCGGGCTGACGCTGGCCGAGCTGTACGGGTGGGGGCACGTGCAGAACGACAACGTGACCGGCAAGGGCGCGTCGCTGCGCTTCGTCGAGCAGATCAAGGCCGCGCTCGGCGACCACCGCGTCGTGTTCGCCGACCGCAACAACCACCAGGCGCGCGAGCGGCGGCAGATCTTCGACGACCTCTCGCGGATCGCGCCGCTGCTGGACGTGCGCTACGTGTGCGTGCAGTTCGTGCACCGCGCGGCGGACATCGCGGCCATCCGCCAGACCACGGCGTCGCGCGTGTTCGACCGCGGCGACAACCACCAGTCGATCCAGGCCGCGACGATGCCCAAGGCCAAGATCATGGGCATCATGAACGGCTTCATCAGCCGGTTCCAGGCCGTCAACACGGCGTTCGGGCCCGACAAGGACATCTTCGACCTCGTGGTCGACCTCAAGGTCGGCGACAAGCTCCAGACCAGCGTGCTGCGGGTCGTGGACGCCATCGAGGCCAAGTACGGCGTGCTGGGCGGGCGGCCGGCGCCGGCCGCGCTCGAGAGCGCCATGATCCACGCGCTCAACTACCAGCCGACGACGCGCAAGGGCGTGCGCGGGCTCAAGGCGGCCGAGGCCGACGGCCGCCGGCCCAAGGACGGCGCCAAGGTCCAGCGCACGCTCGACAGCCGCCCGGCCTACTTCGAGCTGCCCGTCCCCCGCCAGCCGTTCCTGGGCTGGGTCGAGGCCGCGCTGGCCGCGGCGGACGCGCCGCCGTCCGGCCTGGCGTTCTACAGGCGGCTCGAGGCCGCCGGCCGCGTCCAGGCCGCGTTCCACGTCACGGTCGAGCACGTCAACCAGACCAAGAAGGGCTCGGCCGAGCAGAAGGCCGCCGCGCTGGCCGCGTGGAACGCGCTCATGGTCCAGCACAAGGCCGGCGTGCTCGCGCACGCCGACGTGCGCGTGCTCGACGTCGTCTGGGACGACCGCGTCATGTGCGCCGCCGTCGACGTCGTCGGCGCCGTCCCGCGCTCGCCGCTCAAGCGCATGCACGTCACGGTCGGCACCGCGCGCCCCGACATCGCGCCGGTCGAGTCCAACGCGCTGCTCGAGCTGCGCGCCGCCGGCGCCGACGCCATCGCCAGCGCGCCCGTCCGCGGCGCGGTCCTCGCCGCGCTGCCCGTCCGGGCCGTCTTTTAACAAAATCCATTCCGACCCTAAATGACACCGATCCGCGCAGGCACGCTGCGCCAGGCAGCCGCCCCGGGCTGCGCCGCCCGCGGCGTCACCGGAACTCGTACGAGTAGTAGCTGCCCTTGTCGGGCGTGTGGCGCAGCTCCAGCTGCTGGTACTTCTCGGACGACGCGTGGTAGTACAGGCCCGAGATGGCGCCGTTGAGCTGCGAGAAGCAGATGTAGTAGAACCCCGCGAACGACGCGCCGTTGATGTTGCGGATCTTGTGGTCCGGCACCAGGAAGCACTCCTTCCACCGCATGTAGATGTGGTCGCGCTGGTCAAAGTCGTTGTGGCAGTAGTCCGGCCGCTTGGCCTCGCCGGCCAGCGGCCGCCACGACGGGAACCGCGCCCAGTGCGCCACGTCCGTCTTCTCGGTCGCGCCCCAGTCGCTGCGCCGCGTGAGGAACGAGTACTTGGGGCCGATGATCTGGCCCTCGAAGTACGTCGTCAGCGTCGGGTGGTCCTCGGTGAGGCCCTGGATGTGCAGGTAGCCGCACACGAACGACTCGCGCATGTCCACGTGCTTGAGCTCGACGTGGACCTCGTACGTCGACCGCCCGGACTGCTGCGTGCCCACGAAGTGCGACCCCGAGCGCAGGTACGTGGACGACGAGTACGGCGGGTTGCGCCGCGGCCGCAGCACCTCGTCGCGCGGGGCCAGCGGCGCGGGCGTGGGCTCCTTGTTCTCGTCGATGACGACGGTGTCGCCCATGGCCGCGTCGCCGGCGCCGGCCGACGCGCAGCTGCTGCTGGCGAGGTCCCGGAGGTACTGGCTGCGCCGCTGCTCCTCGTTGGCCGACTTGTAGATCGACCCGGGGAGGTACTTGGCGTCGACCTCGTCCGAGCCGTAGCGCCACGACATCGAGCTGCTGGCGTCCGAGCCGCGCGACGAGACCCCGCGGGCGTTCCAGAGGTTGCGGCGGGCGATTGCGTCCCGGAGCGGCCGGCTGTCGGAGGCGGGAGGGTTGGCGAGAGGCGCCATGCGATCGAGACTGCGGTCAGCAAGCCCGGAGGACGCGGGACGCGGCGGAGAGCGCGGGGGGGCGAGCGGGGCCGGGGACGGCTGCGGCGGCCGGCCGACGGCCGAGACGGCGGCGGTGCTCACGAGCCCAGACCGACAAAGGTGCGCCGGCGCCAGGACGGCTGGCGGGCGGCGCGCACGGCCCACCCGGCCGGTGGGCACGCGGACGACCGCGCGCCGGCCGCGCGCCGGCCACGGCGGCCGCCGGCGCGGTCTGGGGCCGGTGACGCTGATTTTGCCGCCGTCGGCTGTGGTCCGAAGACCCGCCCGATACCGCTCGGCATCGGCCGCCGCGGGGCCGATTTGCGCGCACGCGGTCCCAGCCGCTGCCGATAGGCCGCGGGCGGTCTGCGGCGGCCGCCGCGGCCGCATGGCGGCCTGCCACGGCCGCCGCGGCCGCTCGCCGCTGCGTGGATATCTGGCCGGGGCCTTTCACCGCCGCTCCAGCGGCGGCGCCGCACGCCGCGCGCAGCCGCGCTGCTGCTGTACTCACCTGTTCGAGCGTATCCGTCTGCGGACTGTCCGAGTGTCGTCTCCTGTCGGAGCCTGGGCCGGTGTCTGATACCGGTGCGAGTCGTCCTGCGTGTGCGCTTCCCAGCGGCGGCAAAACAACGGTCCAGTTACCCTATCCGGGTAAGGGTGCCGGCGTTACCCGGCCTCGGCAACCGGGCCGCCGGGTAATACCCCGCGTCTGCTTCGCGTATCCGGTGGATTTGCTGTCACGGGAGCGCAGGTCCGGTGGCTCTCTGGACGCCGGTCCGCCGGTCCGGGCTCACGTGGCCGTGGTGAGCGACGGCGAGCGGTGCCGGCGGCGCTTGGGGCCAGAGGGGCTGGAACGGGCGGCGCCACGCGTGAGCCGCACGGCGTGCGGCTCGGGCTGCCCGCTCGGCTGGCCGCGCCACCGCGGTGCTGGCCGCGTCGGCGACCGGGCGAGCAGGCGCGGCGGGCCCGGTGCCGGCCGACGCTGGGGCGGCTGGCGGGCGGTGGCGGCGTGGCGGTGCGGCGCGTGGCGGTGCGGCGGCGTTGTCACGGCAACGGCGCAGGGGCGTTGTCCTGGCAACCGCCGGGCGACGTCGCCTGGCCAGGCCGGTCCGGTGCTAGCGCCGCGCCACGGGTGTGGCGGCAGCAGCAGTGCGGCGCCAGTGCGGCGCCGGCGGACACGTAGCGCAGGTGTGCTCAGGGCTACGCAGGCCGTGCTGGAGTGTGCACCGGCGTCCCGCCGCCGCCAGGCGGCCGGCCGGCGCGGCCGGCCGTCTGCGGCCGCGGCCGCGGCCGGCGGGCCCGGGCGCGCCGGCCGCAGCGCCGGCCGGCGCTGTGGCGGCGGTGCGGCGGCGGCGGGGCTTACATAACCCGGAGGGAAAAGTTTGTCAGCGGCCGCGCCGCCGCCCTTTTCTCGTCCACAACACTCTCCAGTAGCTCCACCACGCTCGCATCCGCCCGGCATTCGACGACTCGACGCGCACAGCACCTCTCCCGGGTTCATCCAATTGGACCTTCCAGCAGGGCGATAGATTGGCCCGCACGCGATAGGATTGATTGACGGATAGTGTCGCAGGCAGGACAGCATCCCGCGAGCGATAGCAAAGAGTTTGACGGGCAAAGCATCGACAATGGCAGACTCGTCGTACACGCTCGTCCACGAGACGTCGTCGGCCGACCTGCCGTCGCTGGCGGACCTCAAGTTCCAGCTGGAGAAGGGCAACGACGCCATCAAGGTGGACGCCATGCGCAAGATCCTGATCATCATGCTCAACGGCGACCCGATGCCGTCGCTGCTGATGCACGTCATCCGGTTCGTGATGCCGTCCAAGAGCAAGGCGCTCAAGAAGCTGCTGCACTTCTACTGGGAGATATGCCCGAAGCTGAACCCCGACGGCAAGCTCAAGCAGGAGATGATTCTGGTGTGCAACGCGATCCGCAACGACCTGCAGCACCCGAACGAGTACATCCGGGGCGCGACGCTGCGGTTCCTGGGCAAGCTCAAGGAGCCGGACCTGCTGGAGCCGCTGATCCCGTCGGTGCGGTCGTGCCTGGAGCACCGGCACGCGTACGTGCGCAAGAACGCCGTGTTTGCGATCTACTCGGTGTACTCGCTCTCGGAGAGCCTGGTGCCGGACGCGGCGGACCTGATCGCGACGTTCCTGGAGACCGAGACGGACACGACGTGCAAGCGCAACGCGTTTGTGGTGCTGGCGAACGTGAGCACCGAGGGCGCGATCGCGTACCTGTACAAGAACATCGACCAGATCCCGCAGATGGACGAGCTGCTGCAATTGGCGTTCATCGAGTTCATCCGCAAGGACGCGGTGCACAACTCGACGCACAAGGTACGTACGCGCGCGCGCGCGCTGACGCCAGGGCCGCTACCTGCGCCTGGTCTTTGACCTGCTCGAGGCGCCGTCGCACACGGTGCTGTACGAGGCCGCGACGGCGCTGACGTCGCTGACGAACAACCCGGTCGCGATCAAGGCCGCGGCGGGCAAGTTCATCGAGCTCGCCGTCAAGGAGCCCGACAACAACGTCAAGCTGATCGTGCTGGACCGCATCGACCTGCTGCGCCGCCGCAACGAGGGCGTGCTCGACGAGCTGACGATGGAGATCCTGCGGGTGCTGTCGAGCCCCGACATCGACGTCCGCCAGAAGGCGCTCGACATCGCCATGCAGATGATCTCGAGCAAGAACGTGGAGGAGGTCATCCTGCTGCTCAAGAAGGAGCTCCAGAAGACGCTGGACCAGGACTACGAGAAGAACAACGAGTACCGCCAGCTGCTGATCCACGCCATCCACAGCTGCGCGGTCAAGTTCGTCGAGGTCGCGGCGTCGGTCGTCGACCTGCTGATCGACATCATGTCGAACTTCAACAGCGCGTCGGCCGTGGACGTCATCACGTTCGTCAAGGAGGTGCTCGAGAAGTACCCGGTGCTGCGCGGCTCGATCGTGTCGCGGCTGATCACGTCGCTCGGCGACGTCCGCAGCGGCAAGATCTTCCGCGGCTCGCTCTGGATCATCGGCGAGTACTGCACGACCGAGGCCGACATCAAGGAGGCGTGGAAGAAGATCCGGGGGAGCATCGGCGAGGTGCCGCTGCTGGCGTCCGAGCAGCAGCTGCTGGACGACGCGTCGCAGGAGGGCGAGCCCGCGCCGGCGCCCGAGAAGGCCAACGGCAAGCCCAAGCCGACCGCGCAGAAGGTGCTGCCCGACGGCACGTACGCGACCGAGTCGGCGCTGACGTCGACGTCGGCGTCGACCGCGGCCAAGCTCGAGGCCATCAAGGCCGCGTCCAAGCCGCCGCTGCGGGCGCTGATCCTCGACGGCGACTACTACCTGGCGTCGGCGCTCGCGTCGACGCTGACCAAGCTCGTGCTGCGCTACTCGGCGCTGTCAGACAACACCGAGCAGAAGAACCTGCTGCGCGCCGAGGCCATGCTGATCATGATCTCGGTCCTGCGCGTCGGCCAGTCCCAGTTCTCCAAGCAGCCGATCGACGAGGACAGCCAGGACCGGATTCTGACGTGCGTGCGCGCGCTGTCCGACATGGACCAGAGCGTCGTCGAGCAGGTCTTCCTCAAGGACACGCACTCGGCGTTCCACGCCATGGTCGTGGCCGAGGAGACCAAGCGCGCGGCCAAGGACCGCATCGAGCGCGAGAAGAACGCGATCCAGGTCGACGACAGCCTGGGCATCCGGCAGCTGGCCAAGAAGTCGGCCACCGAGGGCGAGGACGAGTTCGCGTCCGACCTGACGCGCGCGACCGGCTCGGACTCGGTCGCCGAGGACGCGTCGTCCAAGCTCAGCAAGGTCGTCCAGCTCACGGGCTTCTCGGACACGGTCTACGCCGAGGCGTACGTCAAGGTGCACCAGTTCGACATCATCCTGGACGTGCTGCTCGTCAACCAGACGACGGACACGCTCCAGAACCTGTCGGTCGAGTTCGCCACGCTCGGCGACCTCAAGGTCGTCGAGAAGCCGACGACGCAGAACCTGGGCCCGCACGCGTTCCACTCGGTGCAGGCGACGATCAAGGTCTCGTCGACCGACACCGGCGTGATCTTCGGCAACATCGTCTACGACGGCTCGTCGTCGATGGAGTCCAACATCGTCATCCTCAACGACGTGCACGTCGACATCATGGACTACATCCAGCAGGGCCATGTGTCCGAGACGCAGTTCCGCACGATGTGGACCGAGTTCGAGTGGGAGAACAAGGTCAACATCAACACCGGCGGCAGCGTGGCCGCGCTGGCCGACGACAAGACGCCGCCGTCGCTGAAGGAGTTCCTGGACAATCTGGTGTCGTACACCAACATGTCGGTGCTGACGCCCGAGGCGTCGCTCAAGGGCGACTGCCAGTTCCTGTCGGCCAACATGTACGCGCGGTCGGTGTTTGGCGAGGACGCGCTGGCGAACCTGTCGATCGAGCGCGAGCCCAAGACGGGCAACATCGTGGGCCACATCCGGATCCGGAGCAAGGGGCAGGGCCTGGCGCTGTCGCTGGGCGACCGCATCGCGGCGACGCAGCGGTCGGCGGCCAAGTAGTTGTTAGAGCAATATAGTGATTTACGCGAGCCGCGCGGCGTGCGGCGCCGCCGGGCGCCGGGTAATCGGAAGCGCCGGGTAACGTCGGCAGCGCCGCAGCCCGGGTAACGCCATGTGAGGCCGCAAGTGTCATCCATGCCCGCTGCGGCAAAATATGCGCAGAATTGTCACCAAAAAGATATTCGCCAGACGCCATCGAAGTCACGACGAACGGCCGTGACGCGGAGATCAAGCATTGCGGGCGAGCCCAGCAAAAACGGTGAGTGCGCGTCTGCGCCCGCTGACGCCAGGCGAACGACATGTCGCGGGTATCGCACAGAGGCGCCCACGGCAAGCTACGGGACGACGAGGTCGGCGCCGGCCTGGAGGACCTGGTCAACAGCGGCGGGTCGGACGCGGACGACGACATGGGCGGGATCCCGCTGGACCCCGGAATCCTGTACGAGGACGCGCTGCACGAGTCGGAGCGGCAGAAGGCCAAGCTGGACGCGCGCGGCGCGGGCCTGGCGGGCGGGGCCGCGGGCGGCGCCGCGCTGGCGCACAAGGAGCAGCTGCGGCACCATCTGCCGGGCCGCGACGACGGCCTGCTTGGCGGCCAGCCGTTCGTGATGAACGCGCTGGAGCTGCCGGTGGCGTCGATGGTGGGCCGGCCGGTGGGCCGGCCGCCGGCGTCGGACGAGCCGCTGTCGACGACGGAGCAGGTCACCGTGTACCTGTGCCCGGTGCAGGGCTGCGACACCAAGACGTACGCCAAGCGCGGCCGGCGCGCGATCCTGCGCCACCTCAAGACCAAGTCGGCGGCCGACGTCGAGCACCTGCGCGCGCTGGCCCAGTACTCGACCCGCGAGCCCATGACCAAGCAGGAGCGGTCGCGCAAGACGTCGGCCACGTACCGCGAGAAGCACCAGCTGCTCGCGCAGGCGGCCGCGCAGGCCGCGGGCGAGCCCGCGCTGGCGCCGCTCTACAACCACGTGCTGGTCAAGAAGCACGAGGCGTATGTGTACAAAAAGGTGCGCGCCGCGCTGGACGCCGTGCCGCGGCCCGTCTTTCCGGCGGAGCTGGACGCCGGCAAGCCCGAGAAGGACGTGCGCGAGCCGCCCGGCGCGGCGATGGAGGCCAATCTGCTGTGGATTCTGCAGGAGATGGACCACCGGATCTACTTTCCGCCGGACGCCGACGTCCACACTGTGCTCAACAAGGACGACGTCACCCTGATGGCCTTCTACAAGCGGCGCCTGCGCGAGCTGGCCGAGCAGTACCCGCACAAGGCCGCCGGCTTCGACACTGCCGTGGCCCAGCTGGAGAACGACGACCTGCTGCGGCAGGCCATTGCCGAGTTCCAGGACTGGAAGCGCCAGGACGAGCTGGCCCGGGCCAAGCACCAGCTGGACCTCGAGCAGCACGAGCGCGACCGCGTGCAGGCGAACCGCATCATTGAGGAGTACGACCGCGAGCGCACGGCGGAGGCCATCCAGGCGCGCGTGCGCGAGGAGATGGACCGCTGGCGGGCAAAGATGACCGAGAAGCTGCGCGCGCAGCACCGCCACTGAGCGGCTGTGGCGTGCGGCGCGGCGTGCGGCGTGCGGCGTGCGGCGTGCGGCGGCGGCGGCGGCTATATGCGCAGGCTCGCCGAGCCTCCATGGCGGCAATAAGGCCGAGCTCTACGGTGGCTATATGACCGAGCCTACACGGCGGCTCTATGCACGGCGGCTTCATGGTCGAGCCACACGGCGGCTATATGACCGAGCCTACACGGCGGCTTCATGGCCGAGCCTCCGGGCTCTGCGTCTGACCGAGCCTCCGGAGCGCACCGCCGCCAGACGCTCGCGCACGGCCACAAGCAAGCCACACCGCAAAGCACGTGACGCCGCGCCGCACTCTGTGCGGCTTCTCCCAGCCGCAGCACGTGCGGCGCCAGACTAGCCGCACTAGCTATCAAACTCCCAGCCACCCCGCTGACCATTGGCCTAGCTGCGGCCGTTATGTATTGTATTGTAAGATCTCGTTGATAATTGTAGCGGCGGCTGCGGCGGCTGCGGCGGTTGGCTGTGGCGCGTGGCCGCTCGGCTGCGTTGGCGCGCGGCCGGCCAGCGTCGGCCGCCATCTCCACCGGCCTGCCCGCCCATCATCGGCCGCCCATCGCCGCCCCATCGGTGGTTCTGCGCCGGCCATCCGGCCTCCTCTGCCTGCCGGCCCGGCTCAGCCGGGCGTCAGCCCGTCCGTCCGCGGCCGCTGTTCGCGCTGTTCGCCGCGTGTCGGCGGCGCCACGCTCCCATCGCGAGCACGTGATCACGAAAAATTTTCGAAATTGGGAAGATGCGACAAGGCCGTCTCCGGAACCACCAGCGTACTAGGCAGCAGCAAATAATGCGCACAAACTAGCGGCCATCGGTGTGCCATCAGCTGCAGAGTGCAAGACCGCGACAGACTAGTCGAGCGAGTAAGTGTGAGGGATCACGGGGCGCGTGGCGCGGGCGCGGCCTTGCACGAGCGTGTAAACGCCCAATGGCCGCGCGGGGCTGCCGCGCCGGCTGGCGAGCGCATCTGACGCGGATGCAGGTATCAAGCAGGCTCAGGCCGCTCGGAATCATCGGATCATCGCGCGCGCAGCGAGCGACACCGACCGACGGACGGGTCTTTTTTTTTTCCGGATTTTTTTTTCGCAGTTAAAAAAAAAAGGATCGCCAGGGATGGCACAGACTGCGAGCGCGACGACGCCGCAGCACGGGCGCGCAGGGGGCGCGCGCGGAGGGGCGATTGGGCCCAGCACGGGCGGGCCCGAGCAGCGGCGGCAGGCGTCGACGACGCCGGGCGGGAGCTCGTCGCGGATCTCGGCGTACGCGCGGCTGGACTTTGCATCGTTCACATTCTACGTGCAGACGCTGCAGGTGATCATGGGCCGGCGGGTGGACGCGGGCGGCGGGGCGGGCCCCGGCGCGGCGGGCACGGCGACGCCGGGCGCGGGCGGCGGATCTGGAGCGGGCGGACCGGCGGAGACGCCGGTGCGGCGCGGCATGAAGGCGCGGCAGATCGAGGGCGGCACGCCGGGCACGCCGGCGCCGGGCACGCCGGCGCCGGGCAACAGCAACACGCCCGGCGCGGCCGCGGCCAGCGGCATCGATGTGCACCTGGGGACGGCCAAGGCGATCTCGCGGCGGCACGCCAAGATCTTCTACAACTTTGCCAACCAGCGGTTCGAGTTCAGCGTGCTCGGGCGCAACGGCGCGTTCGTGGACGACACGTTCATCGAGCGCGGGGCGACCGTGCCGCTGGCGGACGGCACGCGCATCCAGATCGGCCAGATTGGGTTCTCGTTTGTGCTGCCGTCGGCGTCGAACCTCGAGGCCGACAGCAGCGGGGCCGGCCACCGCACCATCAAGCCGGCGGACGCGATCTCGCTGCGCGAGAGCTCGGCGATCCCGGCCATCTCGCTGGCGGCGGACGCGCGCGACGAGTACGCGGCGTCGCCGCCGGCGGCGGCCGTGCCCGCGCGCATGACGGTGGACGCGCACGACGCCGGCGTGGACGGTGCGGCCGCGTCGGCGTTTGCCGCGGCCGCCAGCCGCACGCCGGACGTGGACGAGCTCGGGCTCGGGCCCAAGGACGAACGCACGCGGCTCGAGCAGAACCCGGGCGTGCTCTTCCAGCTGCAGGGCGACGACGCCCTCGGCGGCGGCCACGCCGAGGCTGGCGAGATCGGCCTCGGCAACGACATGGGCCTGGGCATGAACCTGGGCATGAGCCTGGGCATGGGCCTGGGCCTGGGCATGGAGGGCATGACGCTCGAGCAGATCCCGGACATCATCGCCAACCACATCGCGGCCATGCCGTCGCTCCAGGAGGACGGCGACGACAGCAGCGCCACGACCGCGGCCACCACGGCCGCCAACTCGCACGCCGGCAGCCCGTTCCCGCGGGCGGCGCCGGCCAAGCGCCAGACCAAGGCCGAGCGGACCGCGGCGCAGCCGCCGCTGTCGCCGTCCATGATCCCAGAGGAGTACCGCGAGAAGCCGCCGCAGTCGTACTCGAGCCTGATCGAGATCTCGCTGCGGACGTTTGCGACCGAGCGCGGCATGTCGCTGTCGGACATCTACAAGGCCATCCAGGAGCTGTTTCCGTACTACCAGTACGCGCCCTACGGCTGGCAGAACTCTGTCCGCCACAACCTGTCGCTGAACAAGCTGTTTGTCAAGATCTCCAAGGAGGGCAAGGGCTGGCTCTGGGGCCTGGACGAGGAGCTCTACCGCGAGAAGGAGGCCAAGCGGAACCGCCCGCTGGCGCGCGAGCGGCGCGAGCAGGAGCGGCGCGAGAAGCGCGAGCGCGAGCGCGAGCGCAAGGAGAAGGAGGAGCGCGAGAAGAAGGAGCGCGAGGCCCGCGAGAAGGAGGCCCGCGACCGCGAGCGCGCCGAGTCGGAGCGGCTCGAGCGCGAGCGGCGCGAGCGCGAGAAGGTCGAGCTGGCCGAGCGCGAGAAGGAGCGCGAGCGCGAGAAGGCCCGGCGCGACGCCGAGACCAAGAAGCTGACCGGGCCCGCGCGGCTCGGCTCGCCGTCGACCCTGGCCGGCGGGCTGGCCGGCAAGGCCAAGGCCAAGGCGCCGGCGGCGAACGGCCCGCCCAAGCAGCAGTTCAACAAGGAGACGCTCAAGGCGCTGCAGCTGCTGCAGCAGACCATCTCGGCCCAGCTCCAGAACAGCCAGCAGGGCAACACACAGGCGGCTGCGGTCGCGAACGCGCTGGTCATCACCCTGGCCCAGTCGCTGTCCAAGGGCGGCGCGCCGGGCCAGGCGAACGCGGCGGCGGCGGCGGTCGCGGCCGCCGGCAAGGCTGCGGGCTCGCCGGCGTCGGCCACGTCTGCGGCCAACGCGCTGGCGGCGGCCACCGCGGGCAACCCGCAGATGGCCCAGCTCTCGGGGCTGCTGTCGGCGCTGTCCAAGCCGGGCGCGGCCGGCGGGACCAACGCGCTGCAGACGCTGGCCCAGGGCCTGCTGTCGGCGACCAAAAAGGGCGCGCCAGCGAAGGCCTCGTCGCCGGCGCTTACGGCCGCCACACCGGCCACGGCGGCTGCGTCGCCGCAGCCGCCGGTGCCGCGGCCGCCGCCGCCGACGGCCCGGCCGGGCGCGCCACCGCAGCGGCCGCTGCAGCAGGGCCAGAAGCCGCCGGGGACGATTCCGCGGCCGCCGATGGGGCGGCCGCCGGGCGCGCAAGGCCAAGCGCCGCCGCGACCGGGCGGCGCGCCGGTGCCGCGGCTGCCGGGAGCGCCGGGCACGCCGCAGGCCGCGCGGCCGCCGGGCACGCGGCCGCCGGGGGCGCCGGGCACGCCCGGCAGCCGTCCGGCGGGCGCGCCGGGCGCGCCCGGCACGCGTCCGCCAGGCGTCCGTCCGCTCGGCGCCGGCCCACCTGGGGCCGCCGGAGCGCGGCCGCCCGGCGCGCGGCCGCCTGGCGCGCTACCGCCCGGTGCGCGGCCGCCAGCACAGGCCGGAGCGCGGCCGCCCGGCGCGCCTGGAGGCCAGCGGCCGCCGGGAACGCCGGGCGCGCCTATGCGGCCGGCAGCGGCCGGCGTCCGGCCGCCAGGGACGCGGCCACCGGGACCGCCTGGGGCGGCTACTGCAGGCGCACGGCCGGTGGCGCCGCGGCCGGCGGCGGGCGCGCGGCCAGGGATGGTGCGGCCGGGGCCGCCGGGGCCGCCAGGGCCGTCGCGGCCGGCGCCTGCGGGCGCGCGGCCGGCTGTGCCGGGGGCGGTGCAGGCGGCGGGGGCGGTGCAGGTGGCGCGGGCGCCCGCGCGGGGCGCCGCACCTGGTGCGGCTCAGAACGCCGCACCCGGTGCGGCTCAGGCCCCCCTCCCGGCCAAGCGCCCGCTCGCCGACGCCGACGAGCCCGAGCCCAAGCGCCGCGCCGACTAACGACACGACACGACACGACTGTTTAATAGGCTACGGCCAGGATGTACGATTAAGACGACGGATCTGGAAAAGGTGCTTTTGCGTGTACTAGAGTATGTATTTTCTATGTGTAATGTATTGTATTATGGGAAGACGCCGAGCGGTGATATAGCCACGATAGCCTAACGGGCCTGCTGCATATTACCGCACCAGGACGTCGAGGTGCAGGGCTAGCGCAGTGCTGGTCGACGTCGGCCGCGGGCGGCCCGGTGCCGGTAGCCGGCTGCGTGGACCAGTGGGCGGCTGCGTGATTGGCGCGGTCGCCGAGCGTCGGACGCATCGCCAAACTGGGGCATGCTGCCCCGCTAGCGCGGTCGTGTGCCATGGCTGCGGGTGGCGGTGCGCGCTACGGCTAGCTCCGGGGTGCGGAGAGCTTGGCTGGGGTGCGGGAGTGGCGGTGCACGGCGCGGTGCGAGCGCGGCGGTGCGGCGGTGCTGCGGCGGTGCTGCGGCGGTGCGCGGCGCGGCTGCTGCGCGGCGTCGCTGGTGCGACCGGCGGCCGCGCGCGACGGGCGCGGCTGCGACGGGGCACGCCCGCCCGCCCCCGCGGGGGGCGCGAGTCAGGCCGGGCGGCCCGGCCCGGCGCCGCCTGCGCCGGTTGCATGCCAGCTGGAGTGACGTTTGGAGCTGCCGCTGCACCGCCACGTGTGTTGCGGCGGTGCTCGTGGCGCCGCCTGTGCTGTGGCTGTGCGCCGCGCCACCGCGGCTTCTTCAAGAAGCCGGCCGCGGGCGCCCGGGGCCGGGCGCCCGCGGCCGGGACGTGCGGGCGCGCGGCCGGCGCTCTGCTCAGCGTCGCGGCTGCGTCGCCGGCCGCGCCGCTGCCGCACCGCCGCCGCACCGCCGCCGCACCGCCGCCCCCGGACGCCGAGCGGCCGCCGGTGCGCCACAGCGCCACCTCCAGACCCCAGCTTACCCGGCCCGCCCCACCAGCCCAGACCGGCCTAGCCGCGCCCCATCCGCCATGCGGGGTACCGCGGAGCGCCGGCGGCCGGAAAAACAGCCCCGCGCCGTGTCGCCATGGCAACGCAGCGAACCGCAATTTTTTTGTCTCCGGGACATCCATCGCCAGCAGCACCCGGCCCTCTCCAGCCGTCGATTGCGCGCCCCTCCCACGCAGCGAGCCCCAGGTAAGCCCCCCTCCGGCTGTGACAGCGCTGAGGCCAGTCTCGCCAGCCCTCCACCCCCGACCGACAGTGCGGGGAACGGTCCGTCCACGGCCCAGGCCCCGCTTTGTCTGCAGCACGCAGGCTCCCACCGTCGGCGGTCGGTAGATCGCCGGCTGTATACGTCGCGGCCACGCTCGGCGGCCCGCGCCAGCCTCCGCCCGCGCCCGGCGCCCCAGCCGAGCCCGATCCACGGCCTCCAGCCTACTTCCCACGCGCCGCCCGCTCCTCTGGGCCGCATCTCTGCGCGCATGTCCGGCCTCTCTCCCTCCGCCACGCCCGCCGCGGTCAAGGCCAGCCCGGGCGCGTCCGCGGCGATGCCCGCGGGCAGCCCGCTGGCCGACGACGACGGCAGCATCCAGGCCAAGAAGCGGCGGCGGTCCCGCAAGGGCCTCGAGAAGATCTTTGAGTGCGAGATCGACGGCTGCGGCAAGAAGTTCACGCGGTCCGAGCACCTGGCCCGCCACCAATTGAACCACATGCCCAAGGAGATCTACGTGTGCCCGTGGCCGGGCTGCACCAAGTCGTTTGTGCGCGAGGACCTGCTCATCCGCCACGTGGACCGCCATCCGAAGCGGTCGGGCGCGCCGGGCGACCTGCCGGCGATCGCCAACATCAAGGGCCCGGCCGGCAAGCGGGCCGCGGCCGCGGCCGCGGTGGCCAAGGGCCTGGCGCTCGAGGCCGGCATGTCGTCCGCGCCGCCGCTGGCGGCGCCGCCGCTCGAGTACGGCCGGGCGGGCGAGTACGGCCACGAGTTCCCGGTGGCGTCGCCGCAGCCGATCCGGATCCCGGCGCTGCTGTCGCCGTCGGACGCGGCGTCGCGCGTGCTGCCGCCGCCGCACCACGCCGAGCCGTTCGTGCCCGTGCAGCCGCCGCCGCGGCCGGTCTCGCAGCCGTACGCGGCCGGGCCGTCGCGGCTGTCGCCGCTGGGCCTGGGCATGTCGCTCGCGCTGGCCCAGCGGACGAGCCCGATCCCGACGACGCGCAACGAGGACGAGGCCGACGACGCGGCCGTGCCCGACGACGACGACGACGACGACGACGACGACGGCTTCGCCGCGCGGCCGCCGCTGCCGCCGGCCGGCAACCCGTTCTACGACGGCCCGGGCGGGCACCTGCAGCCGCCCGCGCCGGGCCTGCACCCGCCCGGCCTGCCCGCGTACGACGGCATGCTCGACTCGGACGACAACTACGCCAACACGCACATGGGCGCGTCGCCGTCCACCGAGGGCTCGACCACGGACCTCATCAACTGGCTGTTCTCGGACGGCATGTTCTCGGCGTCGTCCAAGGACCTCTTCAAGATGACGTCGTTCGACCCCACCGTCGACTCGTCGCTCAACTCGCCCGTGGACCTCCCCAACCTCTTCACGCCGCCGGCCGCGCCGCAGTTCAAGCTCATGTCCGACACCAAGCGGCTCGACATCCTGGGCCTGATCCCCACGCTCGAGGCCGAGCCGCAGTTCGAGCTCGACTACATCCACATGTACATCACGCTCTACTGGGACAAGTTCCACTTCCAGTACCCGATCCTCCACCGGCCGTCGTTCGAGGCCGACTCGACGCCGGGGCCGCTGCTGTGGTCCATCATCATGATCGGCGCGGCCTACGCCAAGGAGCACGACCTGGCCATGAAGATCGCCGAGCCGCTGCGGTGGGTGATCTTCAAGAGCCCGGGCTTCCACCCGCCGGTCAAGATCTGGATCATCCAGTCGCTGCTGCTGCTCGAGGTCTACGAGAAGACCATGGCCACGCGGCGCTTCCACGAGCGCGCGCACATCCACCACGGCACGACGCTGCAGCTGATCCGGCGCGGCTCGATCCTGTTCGGCTCGTCGGCGTCGTCGTCGCTGATCGGCAACGGCCAGACCATGCGCGCGGCCAACTCCGCAGGCGGGAGCGGCGCGTCCACGTCGTCGTCGGGCTCGTCCGGCGGGCCGTCCAACTCAGAGGCCATCTGGAAGCAGTGGGTGGAGGCCGAGTCGGCCAAGCGCGCGACGCTGATGGCGTTCGTGCTGGACGTCAGCCACGCGGTCCTGTTCGGCCACTCGCTCGTCATGTCCACGCACGAGATCCGCCTGACGCTGCCGTGCGACGACGACGCGTGGGAGCGCATGCCGCCCGTCGGCGCCGACGGCATCTGGAACTGGAACCAGGTCGTGCGCGCGCCCACGCTGCCCTTCTTCCGCGCGCTCAAGCAGATCCTCAAGCGCGAGCGCGTCGTCTGCGGCCGCTTCGGCCGCAAGGTCCTGCTGGCCGGCCTCATGTCGCTGTCCTGCCAGATGACCCAGCTCGACCTCCAGGTGTCGTCGCTCGGCTGGGGCGCGTTCCGCGACAAGTGGCGGAGCACGCTGGGGCCGGCGCTCGACTTCTGGAAGCGCGAGTACGACCGCGCGCTGCGCATCTACGTCAAGCGCACCGGCGGCGACCCGCTCGCGGCCCTCGACGGCCGGCCCAACCAGGACGGCACCGCGCTCTACAACTACTCGGACCTCTACGCCCAGCGCGAGTACGAGCGCATCCTCCCGCCCGAGTACCCGGTCGCGCACATCGACATCCGCTGCGACCTGCTCGACCTCCAGGTCTTCTGCGGCATCCACGTCCTGCTCATCCGGCCCACGCGCCAGCAGGACTACCTGGCCTCCCAGGCGCGCGTGCGCGACTGGGCCAACACCTCGTCCGCGTCCGAGGCCGTCTTCCAGGCGCTCCAGGCGCTCTACGAGATCTTCATCTCGGGCGAGAGCGGCTACAAGGCCGAGGACGACGTGCTCATCCACCGGCCCCAGGTCATCTCCATCTGCGCCATCGTCGTCTGGTCCTACTGCTTCTGCCGCGAGGGCCCCGAGTCCCACGCGCTCGCCCGCGGCCCGGACGGCCTCGACAGCTCCATGGCCGCCATGTCCACCGGCGGCTCCCAGTACTCGCCGGCCAACCTCAGCACGCCCTCGGACTCGAAGCGCACGCCCGTGCCCCACCACAAGTACAGCCCCGAGGCCGAGCCCGGCCTGGACTTTATCCGCCGCATGCACACCGCCCGCACGCCCAAGGAGCTCGAGCTCATCACCGGCAAGAACCGCATGGTGGGCATGATCCGGCTCGTCATGGACGCCATCTCGGCCTCGCGCTTCCAGCTCATGTCCGAATGGGGCGCGCTCATGGAGATCTGCCTCGAGCGGTCTCTGGGCCGCGACATCACCACGGTGCGCGGCGGGAAGGGACTTGTAAATGAGTAACGCCAGACGTACGTCTGTGTAGAGTAAATGTACACTTTATTATACAGGGGCACCGCCGCACGGTGTGCGGCTTAGCCGGCTAAGGTGGCACAGCCGCCGGAGGCTTGTCCGTGGCGGTGCACGCGCCTCCGGCGGCGACTCCGTCGAGGGTGCTGCCTTCGGCAGGGGTCCGCCGCACGGAGTGCGGCTTGTAGCCGCATATAGCCGCCCGCAGGGCCCACCCTCGACGGAGTCGCCGCCGGAGGCTCACCAGCGGCCCGGCGAGCCGCCCGCAGGGCCCACCCCCGACGGAGTCGCCGCCGGAGGCTCACCAACGGCCCGGCGAGCC
>NW_027118043.1:0-33303 GCF_038497935.1 Neoaidaea tothii
CACCCCCCCCCCCCCCCCCCGCCCCCCCCCCCCCCGCGCGCCCCGCCCCCCCCCCCCCCCCCCCCCCCCCCCCCCCCCCCCCGCCGGAGGCTCGTTTGTCTGTGTGCGTACGAGCCTCCGGCGGCGACTCCGTCGAGGGTAGCTGCCCTGCGGGCAGAGCAAAACTGCGCTCGACAGAGCAGCCTCGGGTCCGTGCGGCTATATGCCGCACGGCGTGCGGCTGACGCCGCGCGCCCACCGCGCATCGTAAAGGGAGTCTATTTACAGGCGGCCGGCATGCTGCCCATCCGCCGCCGGGCTCGCCGGCTCAGAGTATGTACACTACTTGGACGGCTCGTCGCCCTCCGGAGGGTCGTCGCGCAGGCCGTACGTCAGAAAGTCCTCGATCTTCTGCTCCAGCTCGGCAATCTCCGGCGGCACGCCCTCCTTCTCGCGCTCGCGCTGGCGGACGTCGCCGCCCAGCGTGCGCCGCATCATGGCCCCGAACTCGTGCACGTTGTTGACGCGGCAGAGCAGCGACACGCCCGTGACGGCCATGGCAAAGCCGGACCCGGACAGCAGCAGCGACACGGCCATTGCCTGCGCCCCGTCCTGATACTTGTTGAACGGCGGCGGCGTCGTGTTGTGCACAAACATGGTCGGCCGGTCTGGGTCAGCGCCGGAGCGGGAATACGTACATGAGCGCAGGCCGATGGCTCTGCGGGTGACCATGATCGAGCCGAGCATGGCCGTGGTGGCCACCAGGAAGTTGCGGAACTGCGCCTTGCGCTCGGGCTCCATGTGGAGCCGCTGCTTCCACGTCGGGGCCGCGGGGCTCGCCGGGGGGCTCGTAGGGCTGGCCATCTGGTCCGCTGGTCCTCTGGTCCTGTCCACTGGTGGTGGCCCTGCTGTTGGTGGGCTCGCAGACACGGCGAAAAATTGTGCACCCGTAACCCTAACATCCGCTGGTCACAGTTGCCCTAATGGGAGATGCGTCGCGAAAAAACAAACACGCTCGCTTTGTAAATAGACGAGCGCGCTATCAAACAGAAGCCAGCAGACACGGGCGGCCTCGACAGAGCACGCGAAATGGCGTCGGCACAGACGCGGTCGTCGCAGATCTACGAGTCGGACATCCAGTCGCTGCGGACAGAACGTGAGTGGGGGCGCGGCAGCGCTGATGGCAGTCCGGGAGCTCAGCAGCCAGCAGGCACAGCTGCAGACGCAGCTGTCGGCGCTGGAACGGCGCGAGTCGGTGCGGAGCGCGCTCGGCAGGGGCCCCAGCGCGGCCAAGAAGGAGCGGGCGGGCGCGGGCGAGAGCGAGGGGATCCTGGCGCTGATCAACGCCAAGTACAGCCAGCAGACGGACGTGCGGCTGCAGCACCTGTACCGGATGGCGTCGGTCACCGGGTTCACGGTCAGGGACCCCGTGTTCGCGGGCAGCAAGGGCGCCGAGACGGCGACGTTCCTGGGCGTGCGGATCGACATGTTTGCCGACAGTAAGTGGCCGCTGGACGCGCTGACGAGACAAATTCGCGGCGCCGCACTACATCATCGTCGGGCACGGCGCGGACGGGCCGTACGTGCACGCGCACACGGCGCCGGCGCACATCGACGTGGACGGGCTCGGGCGGCGGCACCTGCGGGCCGGGGTGGGCAAGTTCGTGCGGGCGGTGCGGCGGCGGCTGGTGGCGGACGCGCGCAAGCGGGCGCTGCTGGCGGCGCTGCCGGACCTGGACGCGATCGAGGCCGACGCCGGGTCGCGGCTGGTGCGGCTCGAGTTCAGCCAGGGCGCGTACGCGGCGCACGTGGCGTGCGGCGACACGGCCGTGACGGGCGCGGTCGTGCGGGACCCCCAGGGCCGGCGCAACGCGCGGCTGGAGCGCGCGTTCCGCGGCCCGCTGGCGACGCTGGCGGCGCGGCTGGCGGACGCGGGCGCGGGCGCCGCGGGCGCCGCGGCCGGGCGTGTGTGAACAGCAATCAAAACTCCACTAAATACACATGGGCTACCAGAACGAGCACCAGCCGACGTAGTGCTGGCACAGGTTCTCGACGGACGTGGCCTGCTGGATGAGCTTGTCGACCTGGTTGGGCACGTCGAGCTCCTGGGACGGGCGGAAGTCGTGGCCGGTCAGCTTCTCGGAGATGCGCTTGAGCACGACGGTGGCGCGCACGTTGCGCGACTCGGACTGGTTGCGCAGGTCCTGGCGGATCATCTCCTCCTCGTCGACCTGGGGCCGGCGGCGGTCGATGACGCTCGAGCTGAGGATGCTGCCGCGGCGGTCGCGGGTCGAGGCCGACATCATGGCCTCGCCGATGATCGAGTTCTGGAGCGACATCTGCACGGCCACGGACTGCGGCCCCGGCGCGGCCGGCGCGGCCGGCGCGGCCGGCTGGCGCATGGCCGCCTGGCTGGCCGTGCGCTGGATCTGGGCGGCGACCTGCTGCTGCTGGGCCTGCGGCAGGTTGAAGCCCCAGTTGATGAGCGGGTCGTGCGCGAAGGCCTCGAGGATGGCCATCAGCGACTCCTTGTTGTCGCGCAGCACGCGCATCACGTTCTCGCACGTCAGCCGGAACGAGCCCTCGATGCCCGAGACCTCCATGGCGTACGTGAGCATGCGCGTGAGCCGGAACGGCACCTTCTCGGGGAACTTCTCGCGCAGGATGGCGGCCTCGAAGCAGTCGCCAAAGTCGATGTGCACGACCTTGCCCGTGTAGCGGTCGAGCATGAGGTTGGACGGGTGGCGGTCGCCGAGGCCCAGGATGTAGCCGACCATGGACATGAGCGCCAGCGAGCGCGTGTAGGTCGTGCGGCGGTCGAGCCAGGCCTCGGACGACCGGCTCTTGAGCCACAGCACGCGGTAGAGGTCCTGGCCGGTGGTGTTGTCGAGCGCGTACATGAAGACCTCGACCTTCTGGATCAGCGTCAGCCGCTCGTAGTCGGGCGCCATCTGCTGCATGATCCGGTGCTCGATGTTGAGCAGGATCTTGCGGTTCTCGCGGTACTCGCGGATGAGCACGTGGAACGTGTCGCTGTCCTTGACCCAGCCCAGCAGGCCGGACTTGGGCGACAGCGGGATGGCCGGGTACTGCTGGATGTTGAGGTGGCGCTTGAAGCACTCGGGGTCGAGCGACAGCAGCGTGTTGACCAGGCCGAAGAGCTGCATGACCAGGCTGTCCTGGCGGATGTCCTCGTGGCCTGGCGTCAGCGCGCCCGCGGCGGCACTTACCCTTGAGGACGTACTGGTAGTCGGTCCCGTCCGAGCCCTTGATCGTCAGCCGGCGGGGCCGCTGCTTGGACTGGATGACGGTGAAGGTGTGCTCGAAGCTCATGATGCGGATGATGCCCTTCTCGGTCGCGCCGCTGGTGTACGTGCCCGGCACGGCCAGCTCGAGGTCGCAGCACTGCAGCAGCTTGGGCGAGACGTACTGGAGGTCGAGCGTCTGCAGCTGCGGCAGCTGCCGCGAGATCCGCCGGAAGACCGAGTAGTACACGTCCCAGGCCTGGTTGAGGTGCTGCATGTCGTTCGTGCGGCGGAAGCTGAGCACCCACTCGTAGGCCTCGTGCAGGTCGCGGCCGAACGTCTGGTGGAACGAGATCTCGCGCAGGGTCTGGGGGCCGCGCTCGAGCATGCGGTGGAGCGGCTCGAGCGTGGCGAACATGCGCTCGATGTCGTGGTCGCCGAAGAAGAGCCGGGAGGCGTCCTCGAGGCCCTCGTGCCACTGCTCGTGCCAGAGCACGGTGACCCGGATGAGCTCCTGGATGACGACCTCGGCCTGGCTGACCAGGTTGGCGCTGTGCGCGCGCATCTTGTCCATGATGCCCGACGCCGCGCGCTGCCGGATCACGCTGTCCGACTTGATCGCCACCGTGAGCGGGTACACGAGCGCCTGGGGGTGCTCGCGGCCGAGGTCCGAGATCAGCGTGTGCAGCGACTTGCGCACGATGGGGTTGGGCTGGTGGATGCGCGCGATCAGCTGGGGGATGACCTCGAGCCAGGTGTCGATGCTGATCGTCGTGAAGCCCTCGCCCATGGCCTTGGACGGCTCGGGCAGGCCGCCGTAGCGGAACCACAGCGTCAGCAGCCGCAGGATGTCCTGGAGCGAGTTGCCGCGCGACAGCTCGATCGACTTGAAGAAGCCCTGGATGGCCGGCACGACGTAGCGGTCGACGAACTCGGACGACATCAGCGTCTCGACGCGGCCGGGCGTGGTGTCCTGGTGCTCGGCCGTGGTCACGACCTCGAAGTTGGCCAGCGCCCAGTTGTGCCAGGCCTTGTACCACTTCTTGTCGAAGTACGTGGCCAGCGAGTAGGCCTTGAGGATGCCCTGCGAGTCGTGGCGCCAGCCCGCGCCGGTGAGCGCGATCTGCCACTCGCCCTGCTTGAGGAAGCAGCGCGCGAGGAGCTTGGTGTGCTGCTCGACCTGCTCGTCCGTGAGCCGGCGCGCGGGCGCGGCCGCGGCGAGCGGCGCGCCGGCCGCCACCGGCTCCGGCCGCGCGTCCGCGGGCTGCGCGCCGCCGTCCGCCTGGATCAGCAGCTCCGCCGGCAGCGGCCCGGCCATGAGCTCGGCCAGGTTCAGGTTCAGGTTCGTCGACTGCTTGACCGTGAACTCGCGCAGGTAGTTGAGCGCCTGCTCGTGCTTGCCGGACGCCCACAGGAACTTGAGCAGCGCGTAGACCACGACCGGCGGCGCGCGGTTGATGGCGTCGCGGTCCGGCGCGTGGTTGCTGTCGTCGATCAGCGAGTTGAGCGACTTCTCGGCCAGGCCCATGCGGCCGGACTTGCGGCACAGGTTGGCGAACTTGATCCAGATGTCCATGTCCTGCCGCGGCTTGACGACCAGCGCGCGCACCTTGAGCATGCGCTGCCAGATGTCGACGTTGCGCTGGCAGCCCTTCAGCCGCTTGGTCCACGTCTTGCGCAGCGCGGCCTGCTGCTCGGGGTCGTTGAGCGCGTTCTTGTAGATGATGATCTCCTCGAGCTCGGACAGCATCTGCACGCGCACCACCACGCCGTACGCGCGGTTGTAGCTCTCGCCCACGAGCGCCGCCAGCTCGGTGATGAGCAGGTCGCGCGCGCGCACGATGAAGTTGGCGGCCTCGTTGAAGTGGCTGCGGTGGAGCATCAGGATGGCGTGGAAGAACGAGCGGTCGGGCGAGTCCGGCTTCATGGCCTTGATGTACTTCTCGATGCGGTCCCACTCGCGCAGGCCCCACGCCGCGGCCGCGGCCAGCGGCGCGATCACGCGCTTGGTCTCGGCCGACGAGTTGAGCCACTTCTCCTGCGCCAGCTTCGAGAGCAGGTCCCACTCGCCCAGCGCGTGGAAGCACCGCATCTTGCCCATCGTCACCTCCATGCTGTCGGGCTCGTCGCGCTCGCGCCGGCTGTAGGCCTCGAGCGCGTCCTCCCACCGGTGCAGCTTCTCGTACCACGTCTCCTTGAGCTGCAGGTCGTGGTGCTGCTGCGCGTGCTTGAGGATCCCGATCGCCGCGTCGTTCTGCTGGAGCTGGTTGTTGATGCTGATCAGCGCCTCGATCGTGGGCGTCGTGGGCTCCTGGATGAACTCGAGCTCCTTGTAGTGCAGCGCCTTGGCGTACGCGTGGCACCGCGTGGCGTACTGGCCCAGCGTGCGGATGTCCATCGGCAGCGCCTTGTCGTCGTGCTCCATGAACTCGGCCAGGTTGAGCAGCGTCTGCAGGATCTCGGGCGGGATCTTGGGCGACATGAGCGCGATCTCGAGCGCGCGCACGAGCTCGTCCTGGTACTGCTCGTACAGCTCGGTCCAGCACGACACGAACGAGACGTTGAAGAGGTCCTTGGCGAGCGGGTAGTACACGCCGGCCAGGCCGGCGCAGGCGCGGAGCGCGTGCGACGGCGACTCCTTGAGCAGCTCGACCGACAGCCGGCGGATCCACTCCTGCCAGTCGTCGCGCGTGCTCTTCTGCGACGCCTCCCAGGCGGCCTTGAGGTGCTCCTGGTTCACCGGCAGCTTCTTCACCGGCGCCTTGGCCTCCGAGACCTCGTCCACGCCTGCGAACGCGTACTTCTTGTCCGACTCGGTGTCGAGCTTGTGCGGGAACGGCTCCTTCTTCATGATCTTGGTCACCAGCATCTCGTACTGCGGGTGGTAGATCTTGTTGGCCACCACGGCCTTGTTGATCACCGGCAGGAACACGGTCATGTCCTGGCGCATGTAGTAGATCAGCGACGTGATGGTCTCCATCGCCGCGCGCTTGACCTCGTCGTGCTGGGCCAGGTTGAGCACGCGCAGCACCGGGTGCACCACGCGCGACGCCATGTTGGCGTAGTTGACGTTCTTGCACATCTGGCCGACGGTCTCGAGCGCCGCGACCTCGACGTGCGGCGGCGCGTTCTCAAACAGCCGCACGACCGACGGCAGGATCAGGTGGATGTACTCCTCGACGTTGGCGCCGAACACGATGATCGCGTGCAGCACCTTGAGCGTCGGCGTGCGCTGGACGGACCGGTCGTTGTCGAAGACCGGCAGCAGGAACGGCAGCAGCACCGGGATGTGCATCTTGAACTCGCCCTCGAGCGCGCGCGCCAGCGACTCGATCAGCGACAGGATGTTGCTCTGCAGGTTGGGCGACTGCGGGAAGAAGTCGTGGATGACCTGGAAGATCTGGGGCAGGAAGTTGCGCACGTGCTGCTTGACGATCACGATCAGGATGCCGAGCTGCTGGAAGTAGAACTCGAGCATGTTGACCGACGACGTGCGCATGACCGCCAGGAAGCCGGGGATGATCTGGCTCAGGAAGGGCACGCACTTCATGCCGAGCGTCTTGAAGATGTACATGATCGCCTGGATGACGGCCGTGTGGTGCGTGCCGAGCGAGGGGTCGCGCAGGATGCCGAGGAGGATGTTGATGACGACGGTGGCGTAGTAGTCGTCCGACGACGGGCTGACGCCGGCCATGAGCAGCGACACGTCCGTGGACGCCGCGTGCTGGTCGCGCGCGCCGTCCGTGTTCTGCCGCTCGACCATCTGGTAGCGGTACGGGTCCAGCGCGCCCAGGATGCCGATCACGCGCACGGTCTCGCGCTGGACCGAGTTGGCCTGCTCGGACTTGAGGATCGACACGAGCGTGCCCAGCAGCTGCGGGTGGTCGATCAGCGGCTCGATCACGTAGCCGGAGCTGGACGAGAACTGGCCGAGCGTGCGCAGCGCGGCGTCGCGCTTCATGAACGAGCTCTGGTCCTGGAGCACCTCGAGGATGAGCGGCATCAGGTCCTGCGTGTACGGGATCAGCTCCTCGCCGCCGACCTTGGAGAGCTCGCCCAGCGCGGTGATCACGCTGGCCGACGTGCCGACGCTGACGTCGCGGGCCTTGGGCAGCAGCACCTTGATGATCGGCTTGACGTACGGCTTGATGAGCTTGCGCGTCGACCGCACGAGCGTGGCGATCAGCTTGGCGCTCTCCTCCTTCGACCGCTGGTACGTCGAGAACTCGAGCTCGGTCAGCAGCTGGATCAGCGTCTTGCGCAGCGGCGGCATCACGTAGGCCGGGTTGATCATCGTCAGCCGGCCGATGATCTGGACCGTGACCTCGCGCACGTCGAAGTCCTCGTCGTTGAGCGCCGTGAACAGCAGCCGCACGCGGTCCGCCTGCGACAGGTGCGGGTCGAACCGCGTGTCGCTCATCTCGATCGCCTTGAGCACCTCCCGGCGGATCTCGGTCACCGGGTCCGAGATGGCCACCGTCAGCACCTTCTCGAGCACGTCGCCGACGACGCGGATCGAGTGCGCCGACAGGTCGTGGCAGATGTTCTCGTTCGCGAGCAGGTGGCAGCAGCTCAGCGCGGCGGCCTTGCGCACGTCCGCGCTCTCGTCGTCGATGTACGACAGCACGCAGTTGCGCGCAAACTCGCTGAGGATGCTCTCCTGGAACGGGAACGTGCCCAGGATGCGCAGCGCCAGCGCGATCAGGTCGCTGTCCTTCATCTCCGAGATCGGGCCGTCCTTCATGAGCATGGCCTCGCGGTACTCGCGCGCGTAGTCGGGCAGCGTGGGCAGCGTCGCCTCGGGGCTGCCCGGCGGGTGGAACCGGCGGCCGGAGAGGCAGAGGCAGATGATGTCGAGCAGCTTGCGCTGGACGATCGGCAGGATCGGCTTGTTGTAGACCACGATGTTGATCATGGTCGTCAGCAGGTGCTCGCTCAGGCCGCACGCGAACATCAGGTCGAGCATCTCCGGGCTGATGTACTTGTCCAGCGCCTGCGTGACCGACGCCGCCAGCATGGTGATGCACTCGAAGATCGGCTTCTCGATCTCGCGCTTGGCGCGGCCGCGGAACGTCAGGCCCTCCTTGATGTTGGTGAAGATCGCGTCCAGGTACGGGTTCATCTTGCTCTTCATCGCGGCCGCGATCAGCCCGATCGACTCGAACACCGACGGCCGCTCGCGGTCCTTGCGCAGCTGGCCCAGCAGGTGCAGCATCGAGCTGTGCAGGTACTTGGCGCCGAACGCGGCCACGTCGAACGCGGCCATGTCGGCCATGATCTCCAGCACCGTCCGCCGCACCAGGTTGTCCTTGTGGTCCTTGTACCGGAACACCGTGTCGCAGATCTCGATGTAGTAGCTCTGGACCGGGCTCACGCCCTTGTCCATCAGCGCCTTGCTCAGCAGCGTCTTGTACGTCAGCAGGCTGCCGTGGATGGCGTCCGCCGTGCCGATGCGGAAGCCGCGCTGGGCCTCCTCGTACACCTTCTTGTACCACAGCTGGCGCAGCTGGTTGTCGCGCTGGTGGATGATCTTCAGGCACGACGCCAGCGTCACCGCCGCGTCGATCCGGATCGCGACCTTCTGGTCCCGCATCGCCACCCAGATCAGGTCCAGGATCT
The DNA here is from genome assembly GCF_038497935.1 of Neoaidaea tothii. Lineage (NCBI taxonomy): Eukaryota > Fungi > Ascomycota > Lipomycetes > Lipomycetales > Lipomycetaceae > Neoaidaea > Neoaidaea tothii. Next base: position 8,844 of record NW_027118043.1, read on the forward strand.
GCGGCACGTACCCGTACATGATCGTCGGGCTGTACACCGCCAGCTCGTTCAGGATCAGCACCGCCGCCTGCCGCCGCGACTCCTGCCGGTCCGACTGCAGCCACTCGAGCGAGCGCTTGACCTCGAAGTCGACGTAGTCCACCGTGATCGTGCCGCCCGGGATCGCCAGCCGGCCCAGCGCCTTGGCCGCCGACCGCATGGCCTCGATGTCGTTCGACGGGATCACATTGCGCAGGTAGTTGGCGAACCGCGAGATCTTGGTGCCCGAGTTGTCCTCATTGTTCTCGGGGTCGATCAGGCAGTCGATCGCCGCGATGCCGCCGAGCTTGTCGTACGTGTCCGTGCTGTGCACGAGCTCGTTGATCCGCCGGTTGACGTCGTCGTTGTACTTGGCCGTGCGCTCCACCGGCAGCTCGTGCGACGCCCATATCAGGTGCAGTCGCAGGTCCGACGCGGCCTTGTTGCGGATGTCCGCGGACCTGCCGTCAGCGCCGCCGCGCGCGCACTTACTTCGACCGGAGGTCGTTGAAGATGTGGTTCAGCAGCGACTCGTCCATCGCGGTCCTTGCCGACGGGCGCCTGCGGCCTGCGTCTGGCCGGTCGAATCAAACGGGGCCGACCGCTGTGCGTCGGCGTGCTTGCGGGCTGCAATCAACACTGTCGCGCTGCGAGCGGGGGGCATCTATCCGGACTCTGCACGCACTCGCACTTGCTCGTGAGAGGAGCGCAGGCGTCTGGGGCTGCGTGCTGGGCGGATGGCGGATGGTTGCCTGGAACTGTTGCCTGGCGAACTGCGTGGCCGCGCAAGATTGCGCGGGCGCATGCGGGCGTTACCCGGAGGGCGCCGCACAGGGTTACCCGGCGGAGCCACGCCGGGTGACCCGCGCCGCACGGCGGTCATGTGAACTCGTGTATTGCTACGGCCTACTCGGCCCGGCGCCGCGCGCCGCTACTCGGCCGCCTCGGCCCCTGCGCGCCGCTACTCGGCGATCAGCGCCTCCAGCTCGGCCGGGTACGCCAGGCCGCCCTCCGCGCGCGCCCGGTCCATGTACCCCAGCAGCAGCAGGCTCTCGTCCGGCGGGCAGACGTCCTCCACCAGCCGGCCGTCGCGGATCGCGCGCGCCACCGCGTCGGCCTCGTAGTACAGGCCGTGCCCGGCGAGCTCGCCCGTGACGACCCGCGGCGGCTCGCCGCTGCGCGCGATCGTGTACTCCGTCGGCCGGAAGCACGGCGCCGCGATCAGGATCTCGCCCTCGGTGCCCTGGATGCGCACGGCCGAGTCCGGCGCCGAGTCCAGCGACAGGCTGCACGTCGCCACGGCCTCCACGCCGAGCGCGTCCCACTGGCTGACGAAGGCCGTGTGCCGGTCGACGCCGGTCTCCTTGGTCTTCTGCATGGACGTGACCACGCGCGGCAGGGCGCCGTGGTTGTCCGGGTGCTCGGCGCAGAGCTTCTGGATGTAGATCCACGGATACAGGCCGAGGTCCAGCATCGCGCCGCCGCCCTGCAGCGGGTCAAACAGCCGGTGCTTGGCGTCGAACGGGAAGTTGATCGAGAGGTCCGCGTAGATCCGCTCGAGCCGGCCGATCACCTTGTGCTCGTGCACGTCCTTCTGGAGCTGCGCGAACAGCGGGAAGAACCGGATCCACTGGCCCTCCATGAAGAACCGCTGCTTGCGCGCGGCGAGCTCCACGACGTGCCGCAGCTGCGCCGCGTTGAGCGCGGCCGGCTTCTCGCAGAGCACGTGCTTGCCGCTGTGCAGCGCCTGCAGCGCCAGCGGGTAGTGCGTCTGGTTCGGCGCCTGCCGTCAGCGTGCCCGCGCCGGTACCTACCCCGATGTAGACCACGTCGACCTCGGGGTCGCTCATCAGCGCGCCAAAGTCGTTGTACGCGGTGATGCTCGGGTCCCCGCCGCAGATCTCGTCGATGAACGCCTTGCACCGCTCGACCGACGAGCTCGACGAGATTGCCACGACCTTGTGCCGGACGTCCGTGACGCCGCGGGCGGCGGCCTCGAGCATCAGATCGCCGACGAACTTGCTCGAGATCTGCGGTCAGCACCCGCCACGGCGCCGCGGCAGCGCCCTGCGGCGCGGCCGCCGATCCAACCCACCCAGCCGGTGGCCACGATACCCCACTTGAGCGTGTAGACCATCTTGTGTTGCGTTGAGAGGGCGATTGCAAGAATCCTTGCCGTTGACTGGCACCGCCTCGTTCTTTTAACTCTCCCCCCACACGATTAAGCTTCGCCCGGATTTAATTAGGCGTGCACGGGATAATGTCCGACAGTGCTAGTTCGGGCGGTTATGGCCCGGCCACAGCTGCCCGTCCAAAAAGGGACTGTTTGGCTGCGGCTGTATAGCCGGGCAACTAGACTGGCAGTCGACTCATGCACAGGGCCGGTTCCCCAGTCCCCGGATTGTGCCATGAGGGTTCTAGCGGGATTCGATGACGTTTTAGACAAGCCAGCACCGCCCGGCGCGTCGCAGGGCTGAAGGCCGGCCGGCGATCTGGACCGGCCAGGCGCCAGACACCGGCCGGCGGTGCGGCCGTGATCGATCGGCCACGGATCGAGGCGCGCGCCGACCGAGAGAGCGAGAGAAGCGCAGGATCACGGAGCGAGCGCGCGCAGCGGAAAAGCAGCGGCAAAGCCGCGGCCGGGGCGGAAAAGGCCTGCCAAGGCGGAAAAAGGCCTGCCGAGACCAAACAGGCCTGCCGAGCGAGTCGCCCATAACGCCGCGCCGTCGGGGTCGGCGGGATAGTCGACAGGTTGCCGACGTCGATCGTGGGATCTCCGAGACGAAGCGGCAATGCGGGGTCGAGCGCACAGCGCGCGGCGTGACACGGGCGGCCGGGGGCCGCAATTGGCCGTGCCTGATCTACGGTTCGCAGCGAACGTAAAGGGAAATATCCTAGTGCGTACATTCCGGTTTTATTACATACATCTAACGACAAAAATAACAAGATGGATTGAGAAATATTGACTTATGACTATAATAATATACCAGCAGAACAGTATTCCTTTCCTTTTTTTCAGTCAAAAGCTTGCAGAACCATACATCCAGACGGGTTAAGCAATCTAAGACTTAGGAGCCTCCTTGTAGGAGATGCAGGCCTCCTCGCCCATGGCCGAGATGATGGTGACGATGAGGTCCTTGCCGTCGTCGAAGTCCGACTCGAGCTTGGAGCCGAGGTCTCCGTCGGGGACCTTGACGTCGTCCTTGGTGGCGCCGTCGTTGTTCATGAGCGAGAGGAAGCCATCGTCGATGTTGATGAGCTGGAACTCAGTGCGCTGGACGTTGGGGACCTCCATGTTGTGGGTGGAGGGCGAGAGGTCCTCAAGCTTCTTCTGGGTGAAGATGTCGATGGCGACAAGGTGGACCTTGGCGTGACCGTGCTTGCCGGTCTTGGAGGTCGACATGTCGACGATCTTGCAGGGACGGCCCTTGATGACGACGTGACCGTTCTTGCGCAGGGCAGAGCACTGCATGGGGTAGGTCAGAGACGCTCCAGCGGAGACGGTCTCGAAGGTCTGGTTCTGCGCACGTTAGCCTGTTCTGGCACAGCCCTGGGGCGGGCGCTGGCGCCAGGGTCCGCCGTGCGCATGCGCCGTCGCGTGAACATAGAGCCGGTCCCAAGAAAACTTTCGCACCGGTCAGACGGCCGCCATCGGGCCTGCCAGGGCAGCATCATCCGCTCAGCTCCCGGGACCGCGGCGCCATCCTACGCCCGTCCCTGATCCGAAACCAGATGGCCGCCCAGGAATCACCCGCGGGTGATTCCATCTGCTGCGAAATTTTTTCTCACGACCATCACCCCATCATCACCGCGACGAACGCCTGCCGATTCGTCTGGACTCCGACCACCGCGCCCATCGCAGCCTCGCTCTACTTACAGCCTCGTCAGACATGATTGCAGGTAATTAATAATAGAATAATCTAGGGAAGATATTGCAGTTGGGGGATAGGGAGAAGAAAAGAAAAAAAAAAGAATTTTCTCAAAAGAAAATTCACTGTGTACGGCGACCGTTGACCGGGTAACCCGCTACTTTGTTTGAAAATTTTTGGTCACCGGAGTCAAGCACGCCGCACGTGATGCGCCCACGTGACTGCTACTTGGCCCGTCACGTGTCGCTTGCTCTCTGCGCGCGAATCAGAGCTTTACGTTACAAATACTACTATACAATAAACATGAGTGGTCGTCTGGTCGGCCGTCGGCAGTCGTCGCCGGTCTGTGCCGGCCAGTGGAGTGTGAGCGGTCCGGCCGCCGAGTAGGTTATGTATGTCAACGAGGCCACCCGGCCGGTCGCCCGGCCTCAGAAGAGGGGAACCTGCCGCGAATTTCCGTGGGTGGAGGTAGGTCCAAGTGTCGACCAGTGGGCACGATGAGGCGACCAGTCTAGATCAAATCGGCGTATCCGCCATGCATGTCCGCACTAGGTGTAGTCGGAAGACTGCTGACTCTGGTGTTCCAATTCATCGACAATGAAGTTCTCGTAGTCCACAAGCGACGTTTGCACGTGCAGCTTGAACGCGACCGTCTTCTCGATGCATTCGCTCACCCGCGACCGCATCTGCTCGCGTATGACCTTGGCCGCATGCTGCATGTCGTCATACTCGATGATTGCCCGCTCCGATCTCTGCTCGAGCTGGAGACGGCCGTCCTGAACGCCGATGCGCATGGTCTGGATCTTGCGCTCCAGCTTCTCGTTCTCGGCGTGGAACGAGCTGACCTCTGATGTCATCATCTCAAACGCCTCGTCGTAGGTTATCTTGGCCGCCGAGACCTGTGCCTCGAGCGTGTCCAGCTGGTCGCGCCGGTCAGCCAGCATCTCGGCTGTCCGCTCGAGCGCCGACTGCAGCCGCAGTGACTCGTCCTCGGTTCTATGAACCATCGAGTTGATAGTTCGGCGCACCTGCAGTAGCGCCGGTCTGATGACATGTCTCAGATCAACGTTGTGTATGAGTCCCTCTGGGCGCTTGCCCAAGTTCTCGTCCGCCAGCGGCGACGGAATGATCGACACTGCAAAGTCGATCCCTTGCGGCACACTGGGGTCCCTCGGCGTCGACAAGATGCCAGTCCGGAATCCGAGGTTCGTGTACTTCTGCACCGCGTTGTCTAGCCGCTGGAGATCGTGCTGCGCTGTACTCTCGCGCTCATTGAGCTCGCGCCGAACCTTGTCCAGCTTGCTCTCGTGGCCCTGGATGGCCTTGGACAGCTGCTCGCGTTGTCCGATGATCTCATCGATATCGGCGGGAGTGAGTCCTTGGCTCACGATCCGGGCATCAAGTGTGGTCTTCTCCTTTTCTAATTGCCCGAACTCCTCCTCGACGAGCTTCAGATCCGCCTCCAAGCTCTCGATAGTCGCATCCCACTTCTCCTTTCTCTTCTCCATGTTTTCGATGTAGGCCTGGAACTTGCTCAGATCGCTCTCGAGCACGTCTGTCTTCTTCCGAAGCGAGTCCAGCGACGGCATGGAGGTCTCCAGTTGGTTGATCTCGACCTCGATGGACTCGCTCTGGCGGACAAAGTCGTCGCAAGACTCTTTGATGGCAGCGATGCGCTCTTCAAAAGCCTCTCTCATCTCAGCCTCAAATTTTGAGTAGTCATCCTCGTTTTGCAGGAAGGCAGAGTACGAATTGGTGATGTAATTGATCACGATCTGGTTCAGCCCAAAGTCCTCTGACTCCTCGACATCGTAGTCCTTGGTGTCGACGGCATCGAACGTTGCTGCCAACTCCATGAGCCAGAAGAGCATGGCCAGGTAGGCGCCCCAATTCTGACCGCCGACCGCGACCAGCTGACTTTTGCTTACGGAGTCCAGAAACGGGTAGCCGATTGTTTTCATGAGCGGTATCACTTCGTTGTCAATCGATTTCGTGAACTTATAGCCGGGATCAACGCGCTTATACAGCCACTGGAACATCATAACAAAGTCCTTCTGAGTTGGCGACCGTAGGGATTTGGGAGTGATCGAATGCTTCATGTCCATTTCAAAATTGTTGTTGAAAAGATACTCGTACACAGCCGTCGCCATCATGTTCTGGTACGCCTTGTCGCGGATCGGCCGAGTGTCCTTCAGTGGTATCACAGTGCTGTTTGCAACAAAACCGCCCCCGGCTACCCGCGGCGGCTGTCCCATATTAGGCTGCATCGCACTGCCCATACCGTTGGCCATGTTGGCCATCATAGCCTTCGAGCCTAGTATGCTGCTCTTTCTCATTCCGCCACCCTGAGGAGCGCCCATGGATGGCGCAAAGCTCTTCCGCGGATTCCTGACAGCAGACCCGGGGACCTGCAGTTGGTGATCCTGCATCTGACCAGCCTGAGCGTTGAGCGTGTTCGCGTTCGAGATCGACAGCGCGGTCATGCCCTCAGATAGGTGGTTGGCATTGTTGTTCGGGTTCAGATTAGAGCTCGAGCTCATCGGCACAAGACTCTGTCTGTAAGACGTCGGCCGAGGCACCAGAGACTGCCGTGGTCCGGACATACCGCCGATCATGGAGTGCCGGCTGGAGGCGGCACGACCGAACAAAGCTGACGACGACGCGGCCGGCGCAGCACTCATGTTTTCCTGGTAGCCAGCATGTTGACCGTCACGCGTGGATCGCCGAGCAGCCGAAAACAAATGAGCGTCCGACATTTGTTGCGCTTGCGGTAGCCGTCGACGTCGTGGTTCACTAGCGGTAGCAGAAGAGCGGTTCGCGGAGGCAGATGAACGATGATTACGCGCGTTGTTTTGTTGTCGTCTTTTCGTGATCACGTTGCTACGGCAACGCGTTATGCGCAAGTCACGTGAACTCACTCACGTGACGTACTCAGAAAAATTTGCGGCTAGGCGGCCGGCAGAGGCAGAGGCGGCAACGGCACAGCCAACTCACCGCGCGGCGACGCCTATTGCTTCTACGATCAGCTTGAGCAATCTCCAGCCGCTTTGACTCAACACTAGTTCCAAAGTTTTTGTAGATTGCATATAAACAAGATTATTGTGGATGTAATAATGCTCATTGCAGATATCACAAACTATCGACTTCTAACATACAAGACACCTCTTCTCTGAGTAAAGAAGACATACAAGCAGCCCAAAAGTATGCGATACGAAGCCTGCGAGACCAGACAACGAATCGTTTATTTCAACTTCTTCTTGGGGCGGAGCTGGTTAGAGTGTCCGCACTTCCGCTTTCTGCAGTTGGTAGCACGCGGGGGCAGGCGAGCGTAGCAGATACGGCAGATCGACTTCTCGCAGTTGTACTTGGAGGCCAGAGCCTTCAGCGAGGGCTCGATGATACCACCACGCAGACGCAGGACGAGGTGAAGGGTCGACTCCTTCTGGATGTTGTAGTCCGAAAGGGTGCGGCCATCCTCAAGCTGCTTGCCGGCGAAGATGAGACGCTGCTGGTCCGGGGGGATTCCCTCCTTGTCCTGGATCTTGGACTTGACGTTGTCGATGGTGTCCGACGACTCAACCTCGAGGGTTATAGCTGCGAACGTTAGCAAATGTCTATGAGCTGAAGCGCGCGGGTGTCACATACTCTTGCCGGTGAGAGTCTTCACGAAACTGCACCTAGGTTAGCATCACTTCTCCAACAATGCCGTCGTCCGCGTCGACAGACTCTGGCACAAAAATACTGACATCTGCATCGTTTCTGACTATCTGCAAATTCGTTAGCAATCCGATTCTGTGTAGACTCGAGCAATAGAAGCAACCAAGCGATCAAGCATGGGTTGAATCTATGTGTGGTCAGACGTACCTATAAATGATATGAAGATGTAGAAAGAGAACGAAGAGACGGAAGTGCAATTGAAAAAAGCCCAATATCCTACAAACCGATCCACGAATCGGCCTAATTTTGCCCTTACCCTCTCAGTAATTATGCCATGACAAGTTTTGGCAACACACAAAAAAGCAGTCTCACCAATATCTCAACCCTACACAGGAAACCCTAATGCCATTCGGCAGCCCATCGCGCGAACTCCCAACGACCAGCGCCGGCCGGATAGCCTGCACAGACGTGTCTCACAGGGAGCCAGTCCTAACCTCTTCTGGTGAGGTTGGCGTTCACATACAGCTTGGAGAAATGTGACCTCATTCGCGCGGCACTTGCTTTATTACTATTTACATTGTCTATTTCGTAGCATGGCGCGCCGCGAGCACTCTATTTGCTCTTGTTGATCAACTCGATGAGCAACGCTTCTGTGGTCTTGGCGTCGTACTTGCCGTACTCGAGGCGCATTACCTGGCCGACTAAGAAGTTGATGATCTTTGGCTTCTTTCCGGACACGAACATGTTGACCTCCTTCGGGAATTTGCCAATCACCTCTAAACACGTAGACTCTAGGGCAGTGTTGTTTGTTCGCAGATCGTAGCGGTCGATGAGGTCGTTCACAGAGTCGGTTTCGCCGTTGTTGATGTACTCCTCGATCAGCAGCTTCGCGTTTTCCTCTGCGATTGTTAGACTGTTATCACTAATGAGACTCACTCGTGATGACCTTGGTGTCCAGAGCCACCAGAACATCAGCCAGCGTCTGAGGGCTGAGCTTGCGCGTGAACGAGTTGTCGGTGTCCTCAACGAGACCGAGAATCTCGTTGGCAATCCAATTGGCAGCAATCTTTGGCCTTACGCCGGCACTCTGGAGAAGCGAGCATGTGCCCATGTAGTACTCCACAAGGCCACGCGACAGCAGAGTTCTGGCGTCCTTGAGTATGATGTCATGCGGCGGCGACATCAGTTTCTCGAGAATCACATCCGGCAACTCGGGTAGGCTCTTCTTGACTTCGGTGAGCAGCGTCTGTGCGGTCAGTAAAGCGTGACTGACCGTGAACTTACCGGCGTGAGAATGATAGGAGCTAGCTCGGGATCGGGCATGTATCTGTACTCCAACGTCGTCTCCTTCGAGCGCAGCCGCCAAGTGTTTTGACCATCCCAGCTGCGAGTCTCTGACTCGACCGGCCGTCCGGCAGCAAGCTCCGCCAACTGCCTGTTGTATTCAACCTCAATGGCCTGCGTCACGTCTCTGATGCTGGCCAGATTCTTGATCTCGCAGCGCTTGCCGCCACGGACTGACACGTTGACGTCGACGCGCATGGCGCCAGACTGCAGCTCGCCAGTCGACACCTTCAGATGCTTGAGCAGGGTCTGCAACTTGCGGACAAAGACACCGGCCGTACGTGGGTGGCAGATGTCAGGCTCAGTCACGATCTCGATCAGCGGGTGGTTTGTTCTGTTCAGGTCGATGAAGGCCAGCGTCGAATCCGGTGGGTAAGTCGACTTTCCAGTGTCCTGCTCAATCTGTATCTGGGCAATGCGCACAGAGACGTCGTCTTGCTGTTCTCCATCGTGCTTGTGCAGCAGCAGACGGCCGTTGTTGGCCAGCGGATCTGTCGTTAGATCGACTCTACATCACGCCAGACGTACGATAGTGCTGCGTAATCTGGTAGCCCGCCGGCTGGTCGCCGTAGAAGTAGTGCTTCCGGTCCCAGGCGGATCTGGCGTGGATGTCGCAGTCAAGGGCAGTGGCTGCCTTCAGAGCCAAATACAGCGCGTGCTTGTTCAGGGTCTACTGTCAGCGACAATTGACGGCGCATACACTCACGGGCTGCGTTCCTGGCAGAGCGGCGTCATAGTAGGACACCTGCGAGTTTGGTAGCGCATGAAAACTTGTCCGGGCGGCTGCAGGCGTCAGTTTTGCCAGGAACCGGATTGATCTGGCAGGCCCAGAGACCGTCCTCGGCGACGGCGGTCTCTCACAGGCATCGACAGTGCCACAGGCCATCGTCTCGGCCCGCTCAACCCAGCCGCACTCACCTGAAAACAGCTTTTTGGTCGTATCTAGCTGTACGTGGATTTCCAGGCCGCACATCAACTGATCGTAAGACGTCGAATATGCCCGACTGTGGCCTCCGTTCCACACGGAACGAAACACTCGCACGCCGAACATGCTCCTGCAGCCCTAGAATTGCTTTCTGGAGAAAGTAATGGGATGCAGAAGCGCAGAGCACCGTTCGGAATGGAAAGTGCGCGTACGAGATGCTGATCACGATATTTATTTTACGGTTTTGTGAACTATCCCCGGCCGAACCTACTAATCGCCCTACAAAAGCATCACGTCTGAGAAAAAATATCGGAATCGACCTACGCACGACCTAGCTTGTGGCTCGTTCTGGTCAAGTCGATAACCTAGTGAAACGAACATTCAGCCAGTTCAGCGCGACGGTATGGACACGAGAAACTAAAGCTGCGCGGACGCTTGGACATGCCTGCATCGTTGATTTTGTACTGGTAATTGCGGATAGCGTCAGCCATGTCTGCGGTGGCCAGCCGGAGGCTCGCACTACCTAGCGACATGTTCCTGCTGCCGCTGAGGAGGCCGAGCGAACGCCTGTTTGGCTCTGCCGAGCGAGCGGCTGCCTGTGCAGCCAGAGGCAGCTCGGGTTTGCGCTCGCTCGGGGCCGTTAAGACACCGACAGTTCAGGCTGGAACGTCCAGGGAGATCTGCATGGCCGCAAACGGAGGCGCACTGTACAGCAAATGGAGTCCGAAGGCCGAGAAGAGAGCCGATGGCCGCAGCAGTCGCTGGTTACGGGGATTTAAGTCCGATTCGCGCCTTCACAACGTTCAGCCATCCCAGAGTGGATTCGGCAGCGCCAACAAGGCCGCCGTCGGCGGGGACAGTCGCGGCGATGTCTGCGCTGCCGCTGCAAAGATGCCGGAGCTGAGAGTGCGTCAACTGAAGCGACAGCGGCTGCAAGATGTTGTCAACAGCGAGCGGATAAAGTCAGGCGGCAAGCCCCACCGGGCCCTGAGACGGCCCATCAGTCTTCTCACAGACAAGAGTATACCTATCGAGTTTCGAAGGAACAACCTGGGCCGCGAGAACACGCTCGAAGACATTACAGTCGCTGTCATGAGGGGACAGGAGCTGACGCCCAAAATGCTGGCGAAACTGGAAGCAAACAGGTTTGACCGGTCGGACGTGGACGTCTGGGCGCAGTGCGCACGCGCAGATACTGTCGAGGCCGCTGTTGCGCTCGCGAGAGGCCGCAACCTGCCCAACTTCCTGCTGGCGTACATGCTCAACCAGAGGGTGTACAGCAAGCGGACGCTGGTAGACCTGTTCGACATCACAAAAGTCCACTTCGCGGCCATGGACGTGGTCACCCAGATGATTGTGCTTGTGAGGCTGATCCGGTGGAGCGCGCAGGTCAACCCCGAGCTGCTACCGATGGTGTCGACGATGATGGTCGAGAGCGGGAACGACGGTCTGCGATCTTCGCCGGTGTATTCGGCTCTGATCGGACTGATGGGCCCCGTCAAATACCGGATTGTGCACAGCTACAGCTCGGCTATGAAGGCGCAGCAGATCTTGGTCGAAGATCTCATGAAACGGGGCCTGTATATTGAGCCAAAGGGGATCAGAGGCATCGCGCAGGTCATGCGTCTGCATTCGCCCGAAAAGGCCCGGGCGATCATGAATCTTCTGAACGAGCACGGCTATGGCGAGGAGCCCATAGACGCCTCGATCAAGAACCTGATCTTTGACGACCCTGGCAAGAACTCGACCATGGTGTTCATGCCGCCGCGCAGGTTCCAGAAGGAGATCATAAAAGTTATGACGAGCGAGAATGCCGAGACCGCAGTTGAGACCTTCGACAAGACCAGGGAGCACTCACCCGCGGACCACCATCTGTGGCACTCGCTGGTCAGACGGATCTCGAGAGACTCCCGGTTCACACGGCACGTGGCCCTGCGCACGCTCGACCAGATGAAGGCCGACAACTGCCAGCCGACGGACGAGATTTTGAGCCTGCTGATTCATGGCATGACCGAATCCGAGGCCTGGGAGCTGCTTGGCCGGGCGACGAACCAGTACGGCGCCCAGGTGGGCGCCAAGGTGCTGCCGGCTTACATCCAGTGCTGCGTGCGCGACAACCGCAAGAAGCGCACGGCTGTCAACAAGGCCCGACAGCTGGTGTATCTGCTGCGACCAAAGATCTTGGCCGTGTACAACAAGTTGCTGCAAGCAGACCTCGTGCTCAGCCGACAGTCGCGTGCATACGACACGTACCAGACTCTGCTGGCCAGCGGGCTCGAGCCCAACGACCTGACGCTGTCGCTCATGATGACCGCTGCCAGCCACCACAAAAAGGCCGTTTGGGGCGGCCGGCCGGCCGCGCGGGTCATGTACGAGATCTACAAGGACTGGGCGGACCCGGGCGAGGGTCTGGAGAGGTCGCTGCGCACAATCTACCCGAACGAGGCCCTGTGGATGCAGTACATCACGTTTCTCGGCAAGACCAACCAGTTCAACGAGATCCTGGACGTGCTGCCGTGGATGGAGCGGCTGCGGTACGTGCCCAGCAAGCGCGTAATGTGCTGTCTGATCGTATGGTCGCCGTCCGGCGAGATCCTAGAGGAGATGGCCGAGCGTATGGGCCCAACGTGGCCCACTTCCGACGAGGTGGACGAGTACGTGCACGAGACGCAGGCACATGCTACGCGACGCAAGCAATCATCACAGTTTTAGCATTGTAGTCATGACAGCAATACATTTAGCACCCGGCGCGATCATCTACGACCAGCCTTCAGACGGTCGCTGGCCTTGGCGGCAGCGAGCTCGGCCTTGGCCTCCATCTCAGCCTTGCGCTGCTGGGCCTTCTCTTCACGCTCCTTCCGGATCAGCGCCAGACGCGCGAGATCGGCCTTCGCCTGGTCGGTCTTTCCCTCGGCATGCAGCTTCCAGTAGCGCTCCTTGGCGGCGGCAGCCTGCATGGCCTCGCGCTCGCGACGCGAGAGCTGCTGGGGGGCGCTGTCGGCGCTGGGACGCGCCGGCGCGCGGTTCGGGTTCGCGACCTCGACGGGCGGCGCGGCCGGCTTGGCTTCCTCGTCGTCCTCGTCTTCGGACGATGACACGGACGGGCGGCGCTCGCCCGGCTGCAGATCAGCGCTGGCCGTGGGCGATATGCGGGATCCGACGTACCTCGAGCTGCTCTTCCTCCTCCTCCTGGGCGACGTGCTCGCTGTCACCCTCGAAGCCGCGCACGCTGCGCGAGAAGTGCTTGCCGCCTCCACGCACAGGCTTCCTAGCCTTTCCTCTCGGTGGCATTTTCTTCTTCATTGTTAGCTGATCCGAGAGCGGACGGCGACCGCGGCCGTTTTAGATGCCGCACGGCTCCACCTGAGCCCGGCAACAGGCAGACCCGGACGGGCCGACGCGTGCACGGGCACGCATCGGCCCCACGGCCCCGGCCTGCGCCTTGACTCACACTTGCTGAGCGCTATGAAATGACTAATTATGCGGCGCTGTTTCGCCAGAATTTTTTCTATGTTGAACGCCCAATCGTACCCTAACCCTAGAGGTTAGGCGCGTGCCTATAAATGTCTGCTGCGCTAGAGATTTTTTTTCTCAACTTCGTATTTTATCCTCCTATTCACTGCACCGCTTGTCTCTATAAGCGACTGGAGGGGAAAGGGAGGACAGAGTGATCTGCAATAATTAACCTCATACCGCTGTTCTGCCCTGTACGATGTGGAAGGTCGGTAACGTTATTGCTGTACATGTTCTGTCGAACGTGCTCGATGTAGAGACGGCCACAGTGGGCTGTGGGCGGCCGCCCATAAGCGAGTGGGCGCAGTGTGCACTAAGCGACTGCGCGCACGCGTTGCCACGACAACTGCGGTTGCCGCGGCTGCTCGGTCTGTGGTGCGTCTGCCACCACCGCGGTACGCGGGCTGTTGCCACGGCAACGATAGACCACGCGCACGGGCTTCGTTGCCATGCCAACCGCACGTTGCCTTGCCAACGCTATCGCATCCAGCCGGGCCCAGCCGCCGCAGCGCCGGCGGTGCGCTAATCGGACGCCCCCGCAGGGTTACCCGGCCCGTCGGCATTGTGCGAGCGCAGGCACAGGTGTCACGCCGTGCGGTATCGGTCCGTCTTCTCACCGCCGACGACAGCCCACCGCACACGATGGAGACGATCAAGCGGGCCATCTGGGGCCCGGACCCCCAGGAGCAGGTGAGCAGCAGCCAGCCGGCGCACCGGGCGCCGTCGCGGCGGCCGCCGCCCGGCGCTTATCGGTGCGCGGCCGCCGGACCGGATGGCGAGCGGGCCTGCTCGCGCGAGCCCGGCGGCGACGTCGCCGCCGCCGCGCGGGCGCCTCCGCCGGCGCCGGCATCGATTGGCCCTCGCTGACCGGCAGATGCGCAAGTGCAACAGCCTGCTGCGCAAGAACCAGCGGGAAATGGACCGGCAGATTTCGTCGCTGTCGTCGCTCGAGAACAAGACAAAGTCGATGATCAAAGCGTCGGCCCGCCGCGGCGACACGTCGTCGGCCAAGATCCTTGCCAAGGAGCTGTACCGGGTGCGGCAGCAGCGCTCGCGGCTGCACAAGTCCAAGGCGCAGCTGGCGTCGGTGGGCATGCAGATGAACGAGACGTTCGCCGTGCGCAAGATCCAGGGCAGCATGAAGGCCTCGGCCGGGGTCATGCGCGACGTCAACGCGCTCGTGCGGCTGCCGGAGCTGACCGGGACCATGCGCGAGCTGTCGATGGAGCTCATGAAGGCCGGCGTGATCGACGAGATGGTCTCGGACGTGCTCGACGCCAACGAGGAGGCCGACGACATCGAGGAGGCCGAGGCCGACGCCGAGGTCGACGCCATCCTGACCGAGGTCACCGGGGGCAAGCTCGGCAAGGCCGGCAAGGTCCCCGAGGCCGCGCCCGTCGAGGAGCCCGAGGAGGAGGAAGAAGAAGCCGACCTCGAGGACATGCGCGAGCGGCTGCGCGCGCTCCAGAACTAGACATGTACATTACTGGCGTTTCGGCGCACGCTGCGCTCTTTGGTGTTTACAGTTGATTATATACTACATGCATTTCATGCTAATCCTCCAGCAGATCCTCGATCTCCTTGTCGCTGTCGTCCTCCTGCTCCATCTCGGCCTTGCGCTCCAGGGCCCGCTCGAGCTTCTTGATGCTGTCGGTCTGCCGCCGCCGCGCGTGCCGGCCCCACGACTGCTTGGACGACTCGGCCACGAACGTGTCGTTGTCCGGCTCGGGCTGCGACGCGGCCCGGGCGGCCGCCTCCTCGGCCGCCTTCTTGTCGCGGGCCTCCATCTGGCGCAGGCCGCGCTTCTGGAGCGTGCCGCCGAGCTTGACGAGCTGTGGCCGGAAGAGCAGGTACCCGGAGACGATGATGAAGATCAGGAAGTAGTCCTTCATCGAGTACTTCTCGGCGAGCAGTTCCATAAACTGGAACGCCATGGTGTCGGGGGATGGCAATTGTCCGTGCGGGTGAGGGGCAAGGTGTCTGCGACGTCCGGGGCCGTCCTGCGTGCTGGCGGGTCGCGATGAAAGTGTGCGGTCGGGGAAGCTGGCGGAAGGTCGGCAGGGCAAAAATTGGCCGGGGGCGCGGCATAAGTGCGGCGCGGCGCGGCGCGCGCGCGCCAGTTTCCGGCCGACCCGGCCTCTTTGTGCGCCGCACCGCGTGCGGCGCACGCCGCACGCCGTGCGGCTCACTACGTCTCGCTCAGGAAAATGCATAGATTACATCGGCCGCGTCGCCGTCTCGTCCGGCGCGGCCTCGTCCAGCTCGGCGATCGCGCCGGCACCGGCCAGCGTCGGCATGGCCATGCGGTCAAACACGTCCAGGCTGCGCGAGCGCGAGAACGGCAGCCGCGGCGTCACCAGCGCGTCTTGCAGCGTCGCCGACGCCGTCTCGGACTTGCGCCGCTCCGATGCCTGGCGCTCGCTCTCGAGCTCTTCGTACAGGTTCAGCTTGTCCAGCCGGACCTTGAGGCCGGCGTGGAAGACCTTGAGCGACATGATGACGCTGTTCTTGTAGAACTCCTCCGGGCCCTGCGGCGTGGCCTCGCCGCTCGGCGACGAGTCCGAGAGCCACGCAGTCGGCTCGTACCGCGGCGAGCCCGCCGTGTGGTGGCGCTGCAGGCGGTTGGCCGCGCGCACGACGTCAAAGACGCCTTGGATGCCGTTGAAGGCCGTGCGCAGCTCCTCCTCGGTGGCCTCCGGCAGCCGGCTGCCGGTGTTTTGGTGTTCGGGCAGCAGCTCGTCGATGCCCTCGAGCGTGACCCAGGGGTGCCGGCGCAGCTCGGGCATCTTGATGCGCCGGCGGTAGTCCTTGTCGAGAATGCGCCGGAACAGGTCCTTGAGCTGCGGGGACGCCTCGTCGGGCAGGACGAGCTCGTCGTGGCGAATCGACGCGTAGAGGTCGACCAGGTTCGAGCCGCGGAACGGCAGCTCGCCGAAGAGCAGGCAGTACAGCGTGACGCCCATGGCCCAGATGTCGGCCGCCCGGCCCGAGTACTCGGCCTGCGGAACCGTGCACAGCTCGGGCGCCAGGTACGGCGGCGTGCCGGCGACCCGGACCATGGCGTCGTTGTCTTTCTCAAACATCTCCGACACGCCAAAGTCGACGATCTTGAGCACGTCGTCGTCGCTCAGCAGCAGGTTGTCGGGCTTGATGTCGCGGTGCACGATGCCCTGGGCGTGCAGGTACTCGATGCCCATGATCAGGTCGCGGAAGTAGAGCCGGCACTGCTCCTCGTCGTACGGCTCGGCGACGTGGTCCATCGACACCGACATGATGACGCCCTTGCCGCACCACTCGAGCACCATGTACAGCGAGTCCTCGTGCGGGTTGTCGAGGACCTCGATCAGGTTGGCCACGTTGACGTGGTTGAGCTTCTTCAGGCTGGCGATCTCGGACCGGATCAGGTCCACGTCCTTCTGGTCGGCCGGCGACGGCCGCGGCACGTTCGCGCGCGCCCTGGCCAGCCCCCGCGCGCGCTGCTGGGTGCGGTTGTGCCGGCGCAGCCGCTGCTTGGAGAACTCCTTGACGGCGTAGGTGGCATTGGTGTCCATGTCGCGGGCGCGGCTGACCGCGCCGTACGAGCCGTGGCCGACCTGCTCCATGAGCGCGTACTGGTTGAGCACGCGGACGCCGTCCTGGTGGCTGATGCTCGCGTTGAGGGTCTCTTTGACCTCGCGGGGGCCGGCCTGGGTCCGCCGGTTGTGCCGCGTCGGCGAGTGGAACTGCGACGCCAGCGACCGGAACTTGAACGCGGCCGGCCGCTGCGCGACGATCGTCGGCGGGCCGGCGCTCGTCTGGCTGCCCTGCCGGCTCACCGGCGCCGACCCGAGCCATTCCGTGCGCATTTCGGCCTCGGGCGGCACCGAGCTCGGCCGCGAACTGCCATCGCCGTCGCCGATGCCGAGCGTCAGATGCGCCGACGACGTCGAAAACGTGCTCTCGCTGGTCCCGGGCGGGTACAGGTCCGCAATCACGATCCGCGCAGGCACGTTCTTGCGTCGCCCGTCCATCGCGGGTGTGGTCGATTCCGCTGGTTTGGGCGCGTCCGGGGTTTTAGGCCGTGGGCGGTCTTTGTTCGGCACCCAGCCGGCTGGTACCCACGCCGGCGGGTTCTTTGTCGGTGCCTGGTTCCTGCCGCCGCGTGGTAGGTGCCGTGCTGGCTGTTCGGGGCGCCGTGCGGCGTCTTTATGCCGTCGGTGTGGTCAGCACGGTGAGCCACGCGACGCCCGATAAGGAAGTTCCCGGGGGCTGCCTCTGCGCCACGCGCGGCGGTGCTGTGGCTGCGGACTGTGGCTGGGCGGCGGCGGCTCGGCGGCGGGCAGCCCAGGGGCGCGCCCGGGGCGGCCGCGGGGTCGCGGCCGGAGCCGCGCGCCGGGGCGTCGCCGCGGGCGCCCCGTCCGGCCGCGCTGGCCTCGGGCGGGGCGCGCGCGCCTGCGCGCTGCGCCATGCGCGTGCCACTGTTCGGCTGACGCCTGCCAACCCCGCTACATGGTTTTTCCGGCCGGAGCGACCGTTCGGGCTAGGCCGGGCCACGGCCCCGAGGCGCCGCACGGTGCGCGCCGCACGGCGTGCGGCGCGCAGCCGCGGCCGTGCGCACGCCGTCGCCACACTTGTGCGCGATCCGTCAAACAGTACTTTTATAGATACAGTGCTCAGTCGATCTTGATCGCCGAGTAGACCTTGCGGACAAAGAAGTAGGTCGAGAAAAAGCCAATGGTGCCCGTCAGGATGAAGAACACAAAGCTCAGGAGCAGCGAGTAGCCCAGGTAGAGCACGTTCGAGACCACGCCGCCCAGGGACAGCTTCGAGGCCCAGTACAGCAGCGCGTGGAAAAACACGTAGACCGAGCACGAGCCCGCGGTGAAGAACGCGCGCCACTGCCAGTGGTAGTTCTCGGAGCACAGCAGGAAGTAGACCATGAGGATGGTGACGGTGCCGCAGGTCATGATGGTCAGGCCGTAGCAGATGAAGAGGAAGCCGAACATGTAGTAGACCTTGTGGAACCAGATCGAGTTCATGATGAAGTAGAGCTCGACGAAGATGGCGCCAAACGGCAGGACGCCGGCCAGGAACATGCTCGGCACCCAGCGCAGGTACATGGGCTGGTCGGGGATCTGGCGCGGGATCTGGTTGGTGCGGACCGGGGCCTCGAGGGCCGGGGCCTTGAAGCCGAGGTACGAGCCGCCGGCCGAGAGCGGGACCGAGATGACGAACCAGATGGCCACGAGCGCGATCATGGTGCCCACCGGGACCGCGCCGGACGACTCGGACGCGATCAGGAAGAAGTTGAGGAAGATGAAGATGGCAAAGACCACGCCGGGGACGACCACCGGCGTCAGCACCACGTTGAGCTTCCACTTGTCGCCGCCCATGGTCTTGTACGCGCGGGCCGAGACGTAGCCGCCGACGGAGCCAAAGAGCGTGTAGAGAATGATCATCATGGTGGCCAGCGAGCCGCGGTTGGAGGGCGACAGGAAGCCGAGCAGCGCGAAGATGATGGTGGCGCCGGCCATGAAGAAGAGCTGGGCGCCCGAGCCCAGCACGACGGCGAGTGCGAGCGGCAGGCGCGGGGTGCGGAACACGTCGCCGTGGACGAGCTTCCAGCCCGAGTCCTCCTGCACGTCGTCGTTCAGGTCGAGCTGGTTGTACCGCGAGATGTCCTTGTGCAGCGTGCGCAGCAGAATCATGCCGACCATGCCCGTCAGGAACAGCACGATGATGGACGAGTTGATGAGCGAGAACCAGTGGATCTTGGGGTCGTAGACGTGCAGGTACTTGTCCCAGCGCGTCGCCCACGCGGTCGCGGACGGCGTCCAGTACACCGAGTACGTGAACGCGACGTCCGTGTTGATCTCGCGGCTGAGCTGGAGCTTGTCCGCCACGTCGCAGGTCTCGACCTGGCCGTTGCCGTCCGCGGTCGTCTTGATCGACGCCGGCTGCACGACCACGCCGACGACGCGGTACTTGTTGGTCCGCGTGCGGTGGTACTCGATGAAGATGTCGTAGTGGTTGCTGAAGAACGGCACGTTGTCGTTCTCGACCGTGCCCAGCTCGAACCCGACCGAGTAGAACTTGCTCTCGGTGCGCTCGTCGTACTTGACGCGCGCCGCCGGCAGCCCGTCGATCAGCCAGTTCATGGCGTAGTTCTGCTTGATGCGCCGGTTGACGAACTTGGACGCGCGCGGCTCAAACGTCTGCGTGCACAGCGTCTTGCACGTCTCGTTGCGCAGCATGCGGATGTCGAACGGCGAATTGAAGATCCGGTCGCCAAACAGGATCGACCCGAGCGATTCGGGCTGCTTGGCCGGGCCCTGGCTGGGCTGGCAGAAGTGGAACGCCGGATGGTAGTCTGGCGTCAGCGCGCCCGCCGCGCCCACTTACAGTCGTACGGAATCACGCTCTTGAGCTGCTGGTCCTCGGGGCCCAGCACCGGCGTCAGCCGGTTGACCAGCAGCGGCACGGGATCCGACTCCTCGTAGTCCGTCGGCGCCACGCCGGGCAGGTAGAACGCCTGGACCGCGCTGGCCACCAGAGCGGCGACCAGCAGTCGCATGGCCTTGGAAGCCCACATGTCTGCGGTCAGCAGGGCTCGCGCCCCAGCGGCAATTGCTGTCACCCACCAGTCTAGCAGATACGCGTCGTCAAAGCAAGGCCGCGGCGATGGCTGATGGAGCGAATCCGTCGCGGGAGGACGATGGTGTCGTGGAGGAAACCCAGTTGTTGCTTCGCAGCGAAGATGGAAAGGCACGGCGCAGGTCTGGTGCAGCCACTGTGCGGCCGCGGGCGGGTACCGCCCAGCAGGCGGCCGGGCACGGTACCGGGCGGCGGGGTCACCGAAAACGCGCCGGGTGACCCCGCATAATTGCTCGCGGCCATCGCGTGACCGAGCGCGCCGGGGGTGACGCGCCCGCCGCGGCGCCACAATGGCAGCCAGGCGGCGCTCGGTGACGCCGGCGCACAGCCGCCCGCCCGCACGTGGCGGGGTGACGCCTTGGCCATATCGCCAAAGGCTATCCCGCATGCAGCGCATCTCGGCAGGGTGACCGTGCTCGGGTCGCACAAGCCAAGCCTCGTACCGACGCCGCAAAGGATCAGGCCACTCCGCTGCAAGCGCCGGCTTCTGCAAGGTACCTGACGCCTCCAAGGTGGGCGCAGAAGCATAAATAAGGACGCGCTCTGACCATCGACCGGCCACAGACCCCTCCAGGCCCAGATCGAGCGGCCATGTCTGGCAACGAGCAAGTAACGCTGCCGGTGAAGACCGTGAACCTGCTGCAGATCTCGCACTTTCTGTCCACATGGAACTCGCGCGTGTTTGAGTTCTCGGCGACGCTGTTTCTGGCGCTCATCTTTCCGGGGACCATGGTCCCGCTCTCGGTGTACGCGCTGGCCCGCGCGCTGGCGGCAATTGTGCTGTCGCCGGCGGTCGGCAAGTACATCGACCGGCACGACCGGCTGCCGGTGATCCGCGACACGATCAGTAAGTGGGCGCAAGGCGGCGCTGACGGCAGTCTGGCAGCGCGTGGCCGCGGTGCTCTCGGGCGTGCTCTTCCTGGTGATGGCCACGCTGGGCATGCCCGGGCGGCCGATGGGCGTCCAGGTCGCGTACATGGCCGGGCTGGTGGTGTTTGCGTGCGGCGAGAAGCTGAGCGCGATCGCGAACCAGGTCGCGGTCGAGAACGACTGGGTGGTGGTGATCGCCGGGGGCAGCACGGCCAACCTGATGCACCTGAACTCGCTCATGCGGCGGATCGACCTGTTCTGCAAGATGATGGGCCCGCTGGTGATCGCGCTGCTGATCGGGCTGACGGTGAAGGTCAGCATCTGGCTGCTGATCGTGGTCAACTTTGTGTCGCTGTTCGCCGAGTACTACGCGATCGCGAACGTGTACGGGTCGGTGCCGGAGCTGCAGGTGCCCAAGACGCTGCGGGGGCCGATCGCGCTCGAGGACACGGTCGAGCTGGCGGACGAGGACGTGGGCAGCGACGCGGGCTCGACCGCCGGCATCGGCCTGGCCGACGAGGACGAGCCGGCGTGGCAGAAGCCGCGGGCGTGCGGGTGCGTGCCGGTGCCGGCGTCGCTGGCGTTCTACCTGGGCCACCCGGCGGTGTGCGCGTCGCTGGCGCTGGCGGTGCTGTACTTCACCGTGCTCTCGTTCGGCGGGCAGTTCGTGGCGTTCCTGCTGGCCAGCGGCTACTCGTCGGCGACGATCGGCGTCATGCGCACGTTCTCGGTCATGTGCGAGATGCTGGCCACGTACGCCGGGCCGTGGCTGATGAAGCGCATCGGCTACACCAGGGCCGGCGCGTGGTTCGTGGGCTTCGAGCTGGCGTGCGTGACCGTGGCGTCCGTGTGCCTCTGGACGGTGCCGCTGGACGCGCCGCGCAGCCAGGTGGCGGCGGCCACGGCCGTGACCGTCACCGCCGTGATCTTCTCGCGCATCGGCCTCCGCGGCTTCGACCTGGCCGCGCAGCTCGTCATCCAGGAGAGCGTCGCCGACAAGCACCGCGCCCAGTTCCGCGCCGTCGAGTCGTCGTTCCTCAACTTCTTCGAGCTGCTGTCGTTCCTCTCGACCATCGTCTTCTCCACCGCCGACACGTTCTTCGTCCCCGCCACGCTCTCGACCGCCGCCGTCTTCTCGGCCAACGTCTTCTACGGCGTCTACATGGTCCGCGCCCACGCCGGCGTCCGGCTCTCCCTGCCGGCCGCGCTCGCGTTCTGGCGCCGCGAGGGCCGCATCCAGCTCGCGCTCGACGACGACGACGTCGCGCCCGTCCGCGCGGCCGCGCTCGAGCAGCACTCGTAATCGCTAGCATGTTCGTAAATACATTCACAGCATCTCGGCGCTGTCCCGCACCAGCCGCCGCACCTTCTTCTTGAACGTCGGGTCTGCGTCAGCGCGCCCCCGCCGCCACTTACAGTCCTCGCGCAGCTCGCGCGCCGCGTCGATGTTGGCCGGCGAGTCCGGGTTCGGCGACGACAGCATCGCGATCACGCTCAGCAGGATCGTCTCGGCGTTGTGCACCGGCAGCCAGCGCTCGCTGCCGTCAGCGCGCTCCCGCGCCCACTCACCCCGCGTCCTCGTAGCCGTACTTGTCGTCCCCGGGGGGATGCAGGATGCTGATGCAGACGTTGCCGTCCGTGTACACTGCCGTCAGCCCCGCGCCGCGCGCACCTACCGTTGGGGTGCCACATGGGCGTGTCGAACTTCATCTTGGGCGGCAGCAACGGGTACTCCTCGGGGAACGTGAGCTGCGCCTTGAAGAACCCGCCCTCGTAGAGCGTGTCGTCGGGGCCGACCAGCAGGACCTCCCACCGGTAGATGTTGTCGTCGATCAGCCCGGCCGAGATGCCTGCGTCAGCGCGCCCGCGCCCGACGTACCTGGGATGCCGTTGCGCGAGATGTCCCGGAGCTGCCGGCGCAGGATCGCCTCGGACGCTTTGGAGGCCATGGTGGTTGGTTGCGAGGCAGGGAGGCCGGCCGTTGAGGTTTGGGACATGCGCGCGCCGGGTAACCCGCCGCTTGACAGCGGGCCCCGCCGCACGCCGTGCGGCGCGCGTCACGCGACTACGGTCGGCCTTTCTAGAACCAGTAGTTGACGCTGAAGCTAGCCGTAAGCGCCCGCACGTAGTGCCACCACCCGGCCGGGATGAAGAGCCCGTCGCCGGGCCGCAGCACGCACTCGACGTAGCCGTCGTGCCAGCGGAAGCCGGCGTGGCGGGCGCGGTAGGCCGCGGCCGCGGCGGTGCTGCCGGAGCCGGCGTCGACGTCGACGCCGCACGTGTTGCCGGCGACCGCGGTGCCGTCGCCGTAGAGCCCGGCCGGGCCCGGCGCGTACAGCCGCACGAGCTTGCAGCCGACGACCTGCACCAGCACGTTGTCGTGCTCGTCGTAGTGCAGCGGCGAGACGGTGCCGGCGGCGCCGAGCCAGCAGTTGCTGACCACGGCGGTCTCGTCGGGCTTGCCCGGGAGGTCCGTGTACACGCAGTCGGGCATCAGCACGTCCGCGTGCAGCGCCGGCACCTGGTGGAACAGGTTGTGCTGGGCGAGATACACGGTCTCGCCGGCGGCGATGCGGTCCAGCAGCACGCGCATCGGCACCAGGTCCTGCGACCACTGCGCGGCCACGTAGCTGCGGCCGATCTCGACCGGCACGAGCCGCTCGCCGGCGTGCGTCTGGCCGAGGAGGTACGCGACCGAGTTCCACCGGGCCAGCGCCGGCCAGTGCGCGGCGACGGCCGTGAGATGCACCGGGGCGAGCCCGCGCGCGTCTGCGCCGGCCGGCGGCGCCGCCAGATACTCAGTCAGGCTGACCGCGTCGGGGTCGCGCAGCACCGGCACGGGGCGGGCGGGCGGCGCGCCGGCGTCCGCGGACGCCAGCAGCACCTGCGCGCGCTGCGGCGGCGCCGCTGGCGCCAGCGCCGCCAGCATCTGGTCTGCCAGCTGGCGCATGCGCGCCCGCAGCGCGACGCCCGCGCGGATCAGCCCGCGGTCGATCGCGTGCACGGCCTCGGGCCACGGCCGCCCGGCGCGCACCAGCTGGCAGCTCTCGACCAGGCACGCGGCCGCGTACAGCCGCAGCGCGGCCACCAGCACCGCCCGCTCCTGGTCCTGCCGGATCAGCGGCAGCACGGCCCCAGCCAAGTCGCCGTCCTCCGCGCCGCCGGCGACCGCTGCGGCGCGCGCAACCAGGTCTCCGGGCAGAGCTGCGTCAGCGCGCTCCAGGCATCCGTACCATCAAAGAGCGCGAGCTCGTCGTGGAGCGCTGCGCGGGTCTGCTCGAGCAGATCGGCCATGGGGAGAGGCGGGGTGCAGCCGCACACTGTGCGGCGCGTCGCGTTTAGCGCCGCACGCTATGCGGCTGTCACACGCGCCACTGCGGCGCGCGGGTGGCTCCGAGCCTCCGGCGGCGACTCCGTCGAGGGTGGCTGCCTTCGGCAGGAGCCGCACCGCGTGCGGCATATAGCCGCACGGACCCCAGGCCCTTCTCTCGAGCGCGGTTTGCCCCTGCCCGCAGGGCAGCCACCCTCGACGGAGTCGCCGCCGGAGGCTCGTTTGTCTGTGTGCGGACGAGCCTCCGGCGGGGGGGGGGGGGGCGGGGGGGGGGGGGGGGGGGGGGGGGGGCGCCGCCGC
>NW_027118044.1:0-9913 GCF_038497935.1 Neoaidaea tothii
GCACTGGGTGTTGCTCTGGCGGCGCTAGGGCCCCCCCCGGGCCGGCTGGCGCCGCCGGAGGCTCGTGCACCGCCACGGTGAGCCTCCGGCGGCGACTCCGTCGAGGGTGGCTGCCTTCGGCAGGTGGCACAAACAAGCGCACACGCGCCGCACTGCGTGCGGCTCGGCTGCCCGAAGGGCGCACCCTCGACGGAGTCGCCGCCGGAGGCTCGTGCACCGCCACAGCGAGCCTCCGGCGGCGGCGCCGTCGAGGTGGCTGCCCTCGCCAGGTAGCACAAGCAAGCGCCGCTGTGCGGCTCATGATAGTGCGTCGTTTGTACAACCTGCAATGTCTCAGCGCTACCGTCCGTCCGCGCGGGCGTGTTTTGTGTAACGTACAATGCCGGGCTGCCGTGCGCCTGCCAAAGGCGGCGCGGCAGGGCGCCGGCAGGGTGTGCGCCGCACGGGGTGCGGCGCGATGTACATAGCAAAGGAGCGCGCCGCACAGCGTGCGGCGCCGGTCCCAATGAGGACTGGCGACGCCGCCGCACATCACGTCCTCCATCCGCGCACAGGCAGACGCAATGCAGATCTGGAACACGTCGCGGCTGACGGGCGGGCGGGCGGCGAACGGGAGCAGCGGCCCGCGCAGCGAGGGCCGGGACCCGCGGCTACAGCCGGCACCGCGGCGGCGGCCGTCGCAGGCGGCGGCTGGCCCGGCGCCGCGGCCGGAGCGGCGGCGCAGCGAGCGGCCGGAGCCGCGCGAGGAGCGGCCGGCGGAGGCGCCGGTGGCGGTGCTGCGGCGGCTGATCAACTTCGAGGACTTCCAGGCGGAGGCGCCCGGGACAGACGTGCGGGCGCTGGTGCGCGAGTGCCCCGGGCCGGAGTCGGTCGGGGCCCAGCCCGGCCAGACGCTGGCCGAGCTGCTCGCCGCAGCGGAGCACGCCGAGCCGGAGCACGCGGACGCGCGGGTGGCGGTGCGGTACGAGGAGGAGATGGAGCGGTTCAAGGACCTGCACGTGTCGATCCACAAGAGCGACGCGGTGCTCGAGTCGGTCGAGCAGTACCTGTCGGCGTTCCAGAACGACCTCGGGCTGCTGTCGGCAGAGATCGAGACGCTCCAGAACCGGTCGATCTTCCTCAACAAGCGGCTGGAGAACCGGCGGGCGCTGGAGGGCCAGGTGGTGGCGCTGGTGGACGACCTGCTGATCCCGCCGTACGTGATCGAGGAGATCGTCGGCGGCGAGATCGGCCCGCGGTGGACGCGGTGCGTGCAGGTGCTGTGGGTGCGGCTGCGGCGGATGGAGCAGTTCAAGCGCGAGGCCGCGCGCGTGGACCCGACGCCGGTGGCGCTCGTGGACGACGTCGAGCCGGTGCTGCGGCGGCTGGCCGGCAAGGCGGTCGAGCGCATCCGCGACCTGTTTGCGGCGCGGATCCGCGGGCTGCGCGCGCCGGGCGTGAACGCGCAGCAGGCCCAGGCCGGCGTGTTTCTGCGGCACCGGCAGCTGTACGCGTTCCTGGCGTACGTCAACCCGGAGCTGGCCGAGGGCATCGCGCGCGGCTACGCCAACACCATGCGCTGGTACTACGCGGCCAACTTCGGGCGGTACGTCAAGGCGCTGGAGCGGCTGCGCGTGCACGCGGTCGACAAGGGCAGCCTGCTGGGCAACGAGGACCGCCGGTACGGGATCCTGTCGGCGACGGCGATCAAGGCGCCGGTGTCGGCGGCGACGCGCGACCCGCTCGTGCTGGGCCGGCGGATCAACGTCACGTTCTCGACCGACAGCGCGGTGCTGCTGGAGGCCGCGGCCGAGAAGGCGGCCGAGCCGGTGTGGATGGAGACGGGCTTCCGCAGCTTCAACCTGGCGCTGATGGACAACGTGTCGGCCGAGTACCTGTTTGCGGCCGAGTTCTTCGGGCACAAGCGCGCGGACGCGCAGGCGGCGCTGGTGGACAGCGTGTTCGAGCCCACGTACGCGCTCGGCGAGGCGTACGCGCGGCGGCTGGCCGAGCAGGCCGGGCTGGACGCGTTCGGCAACCTGCTGTGCATCCGGGTCGTGAACGCGATCGAGTTCGAGCTGCAGCACCGCAAGGTGCCGGCGGCGGAGGCGTACTGCCACCGGCTGGCGATGGTGCTGTGGCCGCGGTTCCAGACCATCATGAACACGCACGCCGACAACCTGCGGCGGCTGAGCGGGCGGCCGGCGTCGGTGGCGGGCGCCGAGGCCGCGGCGCTGCCGTCGATCTCGTCGATCCTGGCCTACGCCGGCGGCGGCGGCGGCCCGACGTCGTCCGCGCCGCACGCCGTGACGCAGAAGTTCGCCAGCTTCCTCGTCGGCCTGCTCGAGCTCGCGCCCGAGGACAAGGAGTCCGAGCCGGTGTCGATCAGCCTCGTGCGGCTGCGCAACGAGTTCGAGGCCTTCCTGACCAAGATCTCGGCCCGCGTCGGCGACGGCGACGGCGCCGCCGCCGAGCGCGAGCGGTTCCTGTTCAACAACTACATGCTCGTGGCCACCATCATCTCCGACACCGAGGGCCGGCTGGCCGAGCAGGAGCGCGCGCACTTCCGGCGGCTGGTGGACGCCTACCGGCGGTAGCCTAAGGATACAGTTGGCAGCTAATGTACAAGCCCGCGGGCAGGATAACGGCACACCCGGCTCACAGCAGGATGGCCACGTAGATCGCCGTCAGCACGCCCACGGCGCTGCCGATGTACGGCAGCGCGTCGACCGCGTCGTCGACCGCCGCGCGGCCGCCCGCAAACGGCGTCCAGAACGCCGTGCGGTGGCCCACCACGTAGTGCGCCAGCAGCAGCTTGACCACGTTGAACGTGAACGGGTCCAGCGTGTAGCGCGACCGCCCGCTGGGCGCCTTGACCACCGTGAAGTTGAACACGTACGAGGCCAGCGCCGGCAGCCCCACCGCGTGCACCGCCCAGAACAGCACCGGCAGCCAGAAGCGCGCGTACGAGGCCAGCACGGCCACGTCCGGCACCACCA
Organism: Neoaidaea tothii; assembly: GCF_038497935.1. Lineage (NCBI taxonomy): Eukaryota > Fungi > Ascomycota > Lipomycetes > Lipomycetales > Lipomycetaceae > Neoaidaea > Neoaidaea tothii. Next base: position 2,979 of record NW_027118044.1, read on the forward strand.
CCGCCTTGGCCGTCACGTACGGCGCCCACGGCAGCGTGAACCCGCCCAGCTTGGCCGTCGTCGGCACCAGCTCGCACACCAGCACCGCCAGCTCGGTCGCCGCCGCCAGCGCGTTGACCGTGCCCGCCGTGGACAGCCGCGCGCGCGCGCGCGTCGTGTACCGCAGCGCCGCGCCCGCCGGCTTGGCCGTCCGCTTCTTGACCACCTTGCTCGCCGACGACGCCACCGCCGACATCTTCTCGAACGTCTGCGTGGCCTGCCGCGCCAGCGGCGTGGCCGACGGCGAGCCCACCAGCAGGTCCAGCGCCGGCGCCATCGTGGACGCCTCGCTGGTCTCGCTGGCGGTCTCGTCCGTCGACGGCGTGCGCGCGCGCCGCGCCAGCGGCGACGCGTCGGCCGGCGTCTTGCTCCGCACCGTCGACCGCCGCCGGCTGTACCCGCCCGCCACCGACCCCACCGGCCCGGGCGACGCGATCATCGAGCTGTAGAACTGCGTGTACCGCGGGTTGCTGCCCAGCGTGCCCTGGTGCTCTGCCAGGTGCTGGTTGATGCGCGCCTCGAGGTCCGACTTGAGCCCGTCCGCGCTGCCGTCAGCGCCGCCGCCGCCCTACTCACTCGATCCGCAGCTCCTTGGCCAGGTCCTGCAGCTCCTTCTTTTTGAGACTGCTCAGCCGCCCGCTCATCTTGGTGTAGTGCTTGTGCGAGGTTGTGTGTACTGGGGTACGCGTCGGGTGACGGGGGGCGCGCTGTGTTTATTCTCCACGTGATGGACGCGCCGCGGCGCGTGCGGCGCGTCACACGTGATACGCGTCCCGCCTAACCCTACCAAGCTGCCCCTCGCGTGCGGCACTGCCGACGCGGGACGCCCCGTGGCCGGCCGCCGGACGCGTGCGACGCGTCAGAGGCGAGCCTCGGCGGCGTCGGGGTAGCTGCCTGTGAGGGCGCGCGCTGCAGGTTGGGCAGCCTCCGGCGGCGACTCCGTCGAGGGTGGCTGCCTGCGGCAGGTGCGCCGACAGCGAGCCGCACAGAGTGCGGCTCGAGACTAAGGTTGTCGATGGCGCGTCACTGGCGAGCCTCCGGCGGCGACTCCGTCGAGGGTAGCTGCCTGCGGCAGGGCACGATAGCCGCGAGCTGCGCTCTGTGCGAGCCTCCGGCGGCGACTCCGTCGAGGGTAGCTGCCTGCGGCAGGTATGCCGGTAGCGCGAGCCGCACTCTGTGCGGCTCAAGTGTAGGGACTGCCGATGGCGCGTCATTGGTGCGCCTCCGGTGGCGCTCCGTCGAGTGGGTGCCTGCGGAGTCTGATCTGAGCCGCACTATATGCGGCTCGCACTTCCTGTAACCGAGGCAGGCATGCTTGTCGCGGCTGGAGGTTCATCTATGCGACTGCACGCGTTGCCTGTCTAGCGAAGACAGCTACCGCAGACGGAGCCGCCAGAGGCTCGCCAATGACGCGCCGTCGACATTTCATCTGAGCGCACGCTGTGCGGCTCATGTTGAGGGCACAGCCTGCCGCAGGCAGCTACCCTCGACGGAGTCGCCGCCGGAGGCTCGCACAGAGCGCAGCCCGCGGCTATCATGCCCTGCCGCAGGCAGCTACCCTCGGCGGAGTCGCCGCCGGAGGCTTGCCAGTGACGCGCCATCGGCAGCCTTAGTCTTGAGCCGCACTCTGTGCGGCTCGCTGTCGGCGCACCTGCCGTAGGCAGCTACCCTCGACGGAGTCGCCGCCGGAGGCTCACAGAGCGCAGCTCGCGGCTATCGTGCCCTGCCGCAGGCAGCTACCCTCGACGGAGTCGCCGCCGGAGGCTCGCCAGTGACGCGCCATCGCAATCCTAGATTTGAGCCGCACAGAGTGCGGCTCGCGGGTCGGCGCACCTGCCGCAGGCAGCTACCCTCGACGGAGTCGCCGCCGGAGGCTCGCGCCGGGCGTAGCCGCGGCCGGCGTCCCACCGCAGCTGCCCTCGGCGGAGTCGCCGCCGGAGGCGCACGAACGACGTGCCCGGCGCAGGCGGCCGTGAAAGAGCTCGTCCGAGCCGCACGTGCTGAGCCGCACGTAGCGCGGCTCGCCTCGCTGGTGTAACCTGCCGAAAGCAGCCACGCCAACAGCCCCCGACCGGCCGCCGGGCGTCCGGAGGCTGGCCTACGTGGCACGACGTCGCGTACGCACGGCACAGCCGCTGTAGCGACCGGCCGCGTCGCAGTGTTAGTCAGAGGCATGACACGCGACCAGGCGCACCGCCACTCGTGTGTCATACATGGCCATACAGCCTCGCGTACGCCGTGTCACGCGCCGTTCGTGCTGCGTGGCTATTACGCAGCAGGCCAGCTGCGTAGTCACGTGCGCTAGTCCGTGCGCCGTGGCCGGCTGGCGTTGAGGCACCCGCCGCGGGCTCGCCGCCGCGACCGCCGCGACCGCCGCGACCGCCGCGACCGCCGCGCGAATCGCCGCCGCGACCGCCGCGCGACTCGCCGCCGGGCTCCGAGCCTCTCGCCTTCGCGCCTCGCGGGGCATCGCCGCGCGGCGCGGGTGCACTAGCGCAGCCGCATGACGAGGCGCAGCAGCGCGCCGCACGGTGTGCGGCGCTCACGTGACGCGGCCGGTCCGCGGCTGGCGCAGCCTAAAAAAATTCGTCAGACCGCACCGACCCGACAGTGTTCCGCGCACAGCAATTGCCAGGCGCAGACATCGGTGAGTGCGAGCGCGCGCGCGCGCGGCGGGCCGGGCCAGCCGGCCGCCGCGCCGTCCGCTCCGTCCGAGCGCGCTGACGGCTCCAGGCCTCGCAGACCCGCAGGCACCAGCATCCGACGGCCGACGAGCCGGATCGGCATCAGCGAGGTCGGGCGTGCCCGGCACGCATACACGCACGCGGCGGACCGCGCACAGCATGCTCTCCGCCGGAGGAACGACGCCGCCGCCAGAGGCGGTGGTGCCGGACCAGCAGCCGCTGGTGTGGGTAGGTGGCCGCACGGGCTCGCTGACGCAGAACATGATCGCCGGCGGCATCGGCGGCGGGATGGGGGACGCGACGATGCACTCGCTGGACACAGTCAAGACGCGGCAGCAGGGCGCGAGCGGGGCCAAGTACCGCAACATGCTGTCGGCGTACGGCACAATCCTGCGCGAGGAGGGCGTCATGCGCGGGCTCTACGGCGGGTTTGCGCCGGCCATGATCGGCAGCCTGCCCGGCAACACGCTCTTCTTCGGCACGTACGAGACGTCCAAGCGGCTGTTCATCGGGTGGGGCCTGCCCGAGACGCCGGCGCACCTGCTGTCGGGGTTCCTGGGCGACCTGGCGGCGTCGGTCATCTACGTGCCGTCCGAGGTGCTCAAGGCGCGGCTGCAGCTGCAGGGCCGGCACAACAACCCGCACTACACGAGCGGGTACAACTACCGGGGGACGTGGGACGCGCTGGTGACGATCGTGCGCGAGGAGAAGCCGTCGGCGCTGTTCTTCGGCTACAAGGCCACGCTGATCCGCGACCTGCCGTGCTCGGCCCTGCAGTTCGCGTTCTACGAGCGGTTCCACGCGTGGGCGCGGCTGTGGGCCGACTCGCGCGACATCGGCGTGCCGCTCGAGCTGGCGACCGGCGCCGCGGCCGGCGGCCTGGCCGGGATCATCACGACGCCGCTGGACCTGATCAAGACGCGGATCCAGACGCAGCTGCGGACCGAGACCAAGCCGCTGACGCCGCCGGGCAAGCCCGCGTTCTTCGCGACGACGGGCGCGGCCGCCAAGGCCGCGCCGGCGGCGCCGGCCGGCCAGCGCAGCCTGCACACGGCGCAGCGCACGGTCAGCAAGCTCGAGTCCGAGAGCACGCTGCAGGCGCTGCGCGCCATCTACCGCCACGAGGGCCTGGCCGGCCTGTTTGCCGGCATCGGCCCGCGGTTCATCTGGATGTCGACCCAGAGCAGCATCATGCTGTTTGTCTACCAGAGCGTCCTGCGCGTGCTCGAGGACGACGCCACCCGGCCCGGCTTTCTCTGACGGGCCCGTTCGATGTGTACATAGTATTCCTGCCAACAGATAGATCTCTCAGCTACGCGTTGCGCTTGGACGTGTCCTCCTTGAGCGTCACGATGCGGTTGAGCACGACGCGGTCGTCCGTGGCGTCCTGGTCGATGCAGAAGTAGCCGACGCGCAGCGCCTGGAAGCGCGTGCACTCGGGCGTGGGCACGTCGCCGCGGGCGGCGTGCTCCGCGCGCAGGCTGGCGACGATGTCGCGGAAGCCCGTCTCGAGCACGGCGCCGGTGCAGACCTCGAGCGAGTCGGGGTTGATGTCGGCCAGGAAGCCGCCGGGGTGGCGCTCGGGGTTCTCGCTCCGGAAGAGCGGGTTGAAGTTGCGCACCTCGGCGACGCGCACCGGCGACGCGTGCGCCGCGCTGCGCGCGACCCACTGGATGAACGTCTTGGGCTTGGTCTTCTCGCCCGCGTTTTCGTAGACCGCGCGCAGCTCGGTGACGACGCCGGCGGCGTCCTTGGTGAACGACGTCACCCGCACGGTGTGCGGCACCTTGAGCAGGCCGACCGACTTGCCCGGCGCCAGCCGGAAGTAGTCCGGCGAGTCCTCCTCGCGGAAGTCGGACCGGTCGACGTAGACGTACTTGGTGAACGGCACCGTGTGCTCGCCGTACTCGGGCGCGCCCGGCTTGTACGGCACCGCCAGCTCCTCGCAGAAGTCCTCCGGCACGTTCTCGAGCACCATCAGCACCGGGTCCGGCACCAGCATCAGCCGCGGCGTGTTGTCCTGCAGGTACTTGCGGATCGAGCTCTCGAACCGCTCGACCTGGATGTTGCTGTTGGTCGTCGTCACGCCGAGCTCGTTGACGAACGCCAGGATGGCCTCCGGCGGCACGCCCCGCCGCCGGATCGCCGCCAGCGTGAACAGCCGCGGGTCGTCCCAGCCGAGCACGTAGTGCTCGTTCACCAGCCGCAGGATCTTGCGCTTGCTCATGATCGTGCCCGTCAGGTTCAGCCGGCCGTACTCGCGCTGCGCGGGCTTGTAGATGTCCAGCGCGTCGCACAGCCACTCGTACGACTGGCGCGACAGGTAGAACTCGGTCGTGCACAGCGAGTGCGAGATGTTCTCGAACGAGTCGCACAGGCAGTGCGTGAAGTCGTACGTCGGGTAGATCTTCCACTGGTCGCCCGTGCGGATGTGCGTCGCGTTCAGCACCCGGTACGCCACCAGGTCCCACATCTGCGGGTTCGGGTCGTCCAGGTCCATCTTCATGCGCATCGTCGCCGTGCCCTTGGCGTACTTGCCGTCGCGCATGTCCCGGAACTCGGCCAGCGACTGCGCGACCGGCTTGTCGCGGTGCGCGCACGCCGTGCGCGCGCCGCCGCTGTCGCCCCCGCGGTGCGCGTGCATCTCCTCGCCGGTGCAGAAGCACACGTAGCCCTTGCCGCGCTGGATCAGGTCCTCGGCCAGGTCGTACAGCCGCTGGAAGTGGTCGCTCGAGTACGTGATCGCGTACGGCTCGAACCCGAGCCACTTGATCATGTCGCGGATCGCCGTGAAGTACCGCTCCTCCTCGGCCTCGGGGTTGGTGTCGTCGAACCGCAGGTAGCAGATGCCGTTGTGGTGCTTGGCGTACCCGAAGTTGACCGCGATCGCCTTGGAGTGCCCGATGTGCAGGTACCCGTTGGGCTCGGGCGGGAACCGCGTGACCACCTTGCCGCCGGTGGCCTTGAGGTGCTGCTCCATCAGCTCCGGCCGGGTCTGCTCGTTGCCGCCGGGCTTGTGCAGGTCCCCGAGGAAGCCCTCGGTGAACATGTCCCGCGTCGGCCGCTCCTCGCTCTCCACCGCGGCCTTGGCCTTGGGCTCCTTCTTGGGCTTGGCCGCGCCCCCGGCCGCCGCCGCCTTCTTCTTGGCCTCCTTCTTGGCCAGCTTGGCCAGCGCCCGCTTGGACATCTCGCCCTCGCCCTCGCCGCCGGCGCCCGCCTTGCTCGCCGCGTCCGCGCCGACCGCGCCCGCCTTGTCCGCCGCGCCCGCTACCGACAGCGCCGCCATCTTGGGCTCCAGCTTGTCTGCGTCCGAAGCCATCTGGGTCGTGCTCGGTCGAATCTTGCTATCTGATCTGTCAGCGCTGCTGCGCGCCGCCGCGCCCGCGGCCGGCCCCGTGGACGCCGATCCATCGCCCGTCGCCCGTCTGAACCACTTACTGCCTGCGCCCGACGATTTGAGCGTGTGTGCGTGCGCAATTGTCTGGTGGAAAAATTTTAGATCTCGCGCTGATCGGTTTATTTTATTTACACGAAACTGGGATTAGTCACTGGGACCTGCAAGTGCCACACGATGCCGCTGTGCCACACGCGGACGTGCCACAAGGTCACGTTTCATCCCTGCTGCACTGCTGCGCAGTGGCGGCGGAACAGGCGGCGGCGGCCGGCTGGGCGGCCGCAGGTCTGCTGGCGGCGATCTGGGGGCGGGCGCGGCCGGCCGCGGCGCGCGGACCTGATCTGCCGGCGTGATCGGCCGGCCGCCTGCCACCGCGCTCCCGCCGCTTGATCTGCGACTCTGCCGGCGTGGCTGAGCGAGCGGGGAAGGGCCGTGCGCAGCCGCATGCCGTGCGGCGTCATGCAACGCAGCCGCGTCACGCACGCCGCACGCCGTGCGGCGCAACTTTTCTCTGGGTTACACGAGCGCTGCGGTCCTGCCGAAGGCAGCTACCCCCGACGGAGTCGCCGCCGGAGGCTCACCAATCACGAGCCTCCGGCGGCGACTCCGTCGGGGTGGCTGCCCTACGGGCAGTCGCACAGGCAGTACGCCGCACACCGTGCGGCGCAAATGCGCTGTCTAGGTTACACGAGCGCCGCGGTCCTGCCGAAGGCAGCTACCCTCGACGGAGTCGCCGCCGGAGGCTCGTGATTGGTGAGCCTCCGGCGGGGGGGGCCGGGGGGGGGGGGGGGGGGGGGGGTAGACCACCGACCGCGCCG
>NW_027118044.1:9923-31845 GCF_038497935.1 Neoaidaea tothii
AGGCCCGCCCCCCGCGCGGGCGGCGCGGGGGGGGCCCCCCCCCGGGTGCCCCCCGGGCGGCGACTCCGTCGAGGGTGGCTGCCTTCGGCAGTCGCACAGGACACGCGCCGCACGGCGTGCGGCGCACATGCGTTGCCTGCGATGCGCGAGCGCCGCGGTCCTGCCGAAGGCAGCTGCCCTCGACGGAGTCGCCGCCGGAGGCTCGTGACTGGTGAGCCTCCGGCGGCGACTCCGTCGAGGGTGGCTGCCTTCGGCAGTCACACACAAGCGCGCCGCACGGCGTGCGGCGCGAACGTAGTGCCTGGGTTACACGAGCGCCGCGGTCCTGCCGACGGCAGACGCAGCGGAGTCGCCGCCGGAGGCTCACCAATCACGAGCCCCCGTCGGCGACTCCGTACGCCCGGACTGTCGCACAAGTCATGCGCGCCGCACGGCGTGCGGCTGGAATCCTCTGCGGGGTCACACAAACGACGCGAGCCGCACGGTCGCCTGCGGCCGCCGCTTCGCAGGCCGCCCGCGGGCGCCCGCCAGCAGCAGCCGTCCTCGCCAGAGCTGTGGCCAGGCTCGCCGGGCACAAGACGTACATTCCTATGGACTGGCCGCGCGGCGTGCGCCTACACGGTCGTGTCGACGCCGGTCTGGCGGTCCAGAAAGTCGTACTCGCCCGTTTCTGGGTCAGCGCGTCCGCACGCAACGTACCAAAGCTCCAGTGGCGCTCCTCGCCGGCCGACAGGTGGTCGACGAAGCCGTTCTGAACGCACTTCCAGTGCCCTGGGCTGTTGTCCGGCCCCGACACCTCGTAGCGGCCGATGCTGCAGGTACCCGTCCGCACGTCCATGGCCGGGTCACCGACGAGCGCGCGGCCCAGCGCGATCTTGGTGGCCGCGTGGGTGCAGATCAGCATCGTCTTGACGGCCGGGTCCGCGTTGCACTGGGCAATGAGCTCGGCCACGACCGCGGCCGCGCGGGCGTGCAGCTCCTCCTGGGTCTCGCCCTCGCGCGAGGGCACGGCCACGGGCGTGTACGTGGTGTCCACGTTCGGGAACCACGTCTTCAGGGTGGCGGCGTCCGCAGCTGCGGTCAGCGGGCCCTGCGGGCAACGTACGCTGGGGATGGGTCGCGCGTGTGCGGCCGTACCATTCGCCGACGCCGTTTTCGGCGCGGATCGCCAGGCCGGTGCGCTCGGCCAGCGGCGTCACCGTCTGCAGGCACCGGAAGAACGGCGAGGCGTAGATGCGGTCGACGGCCGGCGTGGCGGCCGCCAGAAAGACGCCGAGCTCGACCGCCTGGGCCTCGCCGTGCGCCGACAGCGGCGAGTCGCCGTCGATCTGCGTCGGGGCCACGACGGTCTTGGCCGCGGCCTCCCAGTTGGCGCGGAAGCCGTGCTGCGGTCAGCGGGCGCGCGCGGGACGTACCCTGGTCAAGTAGATTGTGTCGAGCATTGGTCGGTGGGTTGCGGGATCGTGCGGTGGTGGCAGCGGGCGGCCGGTTTCGTGCGGCTCAAGCCTAACCGCCGCGGCGCGGGCATCACGACTTTTTGCACGCCGCACGAAGAGCGCGAAAATTTTGAAAAACCCACGGACGCTCCATCGGGCATCCAGGCGACGCCAGAACAGCTCGCAAAACGCCAGCGCACGCAGGCCGGATCCGAACAGCACGGTCTTGGCGGCGCATCGAACGATTGCGGGCAGAACAGGCGCAGAAACGACCTCGGGTTGTTTGATAGACTTGCGCACGGATCGAGCGCGCGCAGAGGCGCAGAGAGACAGGCAAGGTGAGTGCGCGGGCGGCGGACGGGCGCGCGGCGCGCGGCGTGCGGGCGCAGCGGGCGCAGGCGCGGATCGGTCGCTGACGGCAGATGTCCATGTTTCTGTACAACCTGTCGCTGGTCCCGCCGTCGGCCATCACGGCGTCGGTGATCGGCCAGTTCTCGGGCACGCGGTACCAGGAGGTGGCGGTGGCGCGCGGGTCGCTGCTGGAGCTGCTGCGGCCGGACGCGGCCGCGGGCAAGCTCGTGCCGGTGCACACCACGGACGCGTTCGGGATCCTGCGGTCGATCGCCGCGTTCCGGGTGGCGGGCTCGTCCAAGGACCTGCTCGTCGTCGGCTCGGACTCGGGCCGGCTGGCGATCCTCGAGTACAAGCCGGAGAAGCACCAGTTCGTGCAGGTGCACCTGGAGACGTTCGGCAAGAGCGGCGTCCGGCGGGTGGTGCCGGGCGAGTACCTGGCCGTGGACCCCAAGGGCCGCGCGGCGATGCTGGCCTCGGTCGAGAAGAACAAGCTGGTGTACATCCTCAACCGGGACTCGAACGCCAACATCACGATCTCGTCGCCGCTCGAGGCCCACAAGCCGTTCTCGCTCGTCTTTGACGTGATCGGCCTCGACGTCGGCTACGAGAACCCGATCTTTGCCGCGCTCGAGGTCGACTACCGCGAGGCCGACCTGGACTCGTCCGGCCGCGCGTACGACGAGGTGCAGAAGATGCTGACGTACTACGAGCTGGACCTCGGCCTGAACCACGTGGTCAAGTCGTGGTCGGACGTGGTCGACCGCGCGGCCAGCCGGCTGTTCCCCGTGCCCGGCGGCACGGACGGCCCGTCCGGCGTGCTCGTCTGCACCGATGGCTTCATCGTCTACCGGCACGCGAACCGGCCGGCGCACCGCGTGCCGATCCCGCGGCGGCGGTCGCCGTTCGACGACACCAACCGCAAGCGGTCCATCATCTGCGGCGTCGTCCACAAGATGAAGGGCGCGTTCTTCCTGCTGCTCCAGACGGACGAGGGCGACCTCTTCAAGGTCACGGTCGACTACACCGAGCGCGGCGTGCAGGCCATCAAGATGCGCTACTTCGACACGGTGCCCGTGGCCAAGAGCCTCAACATCCTCAAGTCGGGCTTCCTCTTTGTCGCGGCCGAGGCGGGCGCGCACATGTTCTACCAGTTCGAGAAGCTCGGCGACGACGACTCGGAGCGCGAGTACTCGTCCGCCGACTACGTCCGCGGCGAGATGTCGGACTACGCGGCCGTGCACTTCCGGCCGCGGCCGCTCGACAACCTGGTCCTGGTCGACGTCATCGACAGCCTGCACCCCGTCACGGACTGCAAGGTCGACAACATCCTCGGCGAGGACACGCCCCAGATCTTCACCGTCGGCGGCCAGGGCGCGCGGTCGTCGTTCCGCATGCTGCGCCACGGCCTCGAGGTCTCGGAGCTGGTCGCGTCCGAGCTGCCGGGCCAGCCCACGGCCGTGTGGACGACCAAGCTCACGGCCGCGGACGAGTACGACGCGTACATCGTGCTCTCGTTCACCAACGGCACGCTCGTGCTCTCCATCGGCGAGACCGTCGAGGAGGTCTCGGACTCGGGCATCCTGACGTCGGCGCCCACGCTGGCGCTGCAGCAGATCGGCGACGACTCGCTCGTGCAGGTCTACCCCAAGGGCATCCGCCACATCTCGGCCGACAAGGAGGTCAACGAGTGGGAGGTGCCCGTCCACCGCACGATCGTGTGCGCGTCGACCAACGCGCGCCAGGTCGTCGTCGCGCTCTCGTCCGGCGAGATCGTCTACTTCGAGCTCGACGACGACGGCCAGCTCAACGAGTACCAGGACCGCAAGGAGATGACGGGCTCCGTCACGGCGCTCTCGGTGGGCGACCTGCCCGAGGGCAAGGTGCGCAACTCGTTCCTGGCCGTCGGCTGCGACGACAGCACCGTGCGCATCATCTCGCTCGACCCCGAGAACACGCTCGAGTCGCTGAGCGTGCAGGCGCTGACGGCGCCGTCGACCGCGCTGCGGATGCTGGCCATGCCGGACTCGGTCACCAGCGAGGCCACGACGCTGCTCAACTCGAGCTCGACGCTGTACCTGCACATCGGCCTCTACAACGGCGTGTACCTGCGGTCGGTGCTCGACCCCGTCACCGGCCAGCTCTCGGACACGCAGACGCAGTTCCTGGGCCCGAACCCGGTCAAGCTCTTCCACGTGCCGATCCAGGGCCAGCCCGCCGTGCTCGCGCTGTCGTCGCGGCCGTGGCTGGCCTACACCCAGAACGTCAGCTTCCAGGTCTCGCCCCTGGTGTACGACGCGCTCGAGCACGGCCACTCGTTCTCGTCCGAGCAGTGCCCGGAGGGCATCGTCGGCATCGAGCACAACAACCTGCGCATCTTCACGGTCGAGCGGCTGACGGACAAGATCAAGCAGGACATCGTGCCGCTGTCGTACACGCCGCGCCGGCTCAGCCGGCACCCGCAGCACCCGCTGTTCTACGTCGTGCAGGCCGACAGCGGCGTGTACTCCAAGGGCGCGCAGGAGCGGCGGCTCGAGATGCTCAACGGCTCGGCCGAGTACGAGGAGCTGCCGCCGGAGGACTTTGGCCACCCGCGCGTCGACGGCAAGTGGGCGTCGTGCATCGACGTGATCGACCCGGTCCAGCTCGAGAAGGTCGGCCGGATCGACTTTGACGACAACGAGGCCGCGTTCGTGGCCGCGTTCAGCAACTTCTACCGCTGGCAGAACGCGCACGACGACGACGACGACGAGGAGGACGACGGCTCGCAGCGCGACCCGCGCGGCGAGCGCACCTACCTCGTCGTCGGCTCGGCCAAGGACCTCACGCTCATGCCGCGCGCGGTCTCGGCCGGCTACATCGCCGTCTACGAGCTCGTCGACCGCGGCCGCGGCTTCCGGCTCGTGCACAAGACCGAGGTCGACGACGTGCCCGTGTCGCTGTGCGAGTTCCGCGGCCAGCTGCTCGTCGGCTCGGGCAACTGCCTGCGCCTGTACGACATGGGCCTCAAGCGGCTGCTGCGCAAGGCCGAGTACCGCTCGCGCAGCTTCAACAACATCGTGTCGATCCAGACCCTGGGCAACCGCATCATCGTCGGCGACTCGCAGCAGTCGGTCACGTTCATGACGTTCCGGCCCGAGGACAGCAAGTTCCTGCCGTTCGTGGACGACATGGTCGCGCGCCACATCACGGCCACCACCGTGCTGGACTACCGCACCGTGGTCGGCGGCGACCGCTTCGGCAACCTGTTCATCGTGCGCTGCCCGGAGAAGCTGTCGGAGGACGCCGAGGAGGACCACGGCTCGAACGTGCTCAACATGCGGCCGTACCTCGACGGCGCGCCCCGCCGCCTCGACCTGCTCGCCCACTTCTACACCCAGGACATTCCGACGTCCGTGCAAAAGGCCCAGCTGGTGCCGGGCGGCAAGGAGCTCATATTCTGGTCCGGCCTGCAGGGCACGCTCGGCATCCTGGTGCCGTTTGTGTCCAAGGAGGACGTCTCGTTCTTCCAGCAGCTCGAGGGCCTGATGCGCGCGCACGACCCGCCGCTGGCCGGCCGCGACCACCTCGTGTACCGCGGCTACTACGCGCCGGTGAAGAGCGTGATCGACGGCGACCTGTGCGAGCGGTTTGCGCTGCTGCCGACCGACAAGCAGCGCATCATTGCCGGCGAGCTGGACCGGACCGTGCGCGAGGTCGAGCGCAAGATCTCGGGCATGCGCACGCGCGTGGCGTTCTAGGCGCGCCGGCAGCGCCGGCAGGCGTGGCCGCATATAGCCGCCGCGCGGCGCATATAGCCGCGAGTCGCCGCCGGGCCGAGCCGCACCCCCTGCGGCGCGGCGGCCGCCGCACGCCGTGCGGCGCGGGTTGTACAGTAGTAATGACAAAGCGATTAGTCAGCCGAACGTATCCCCGTCTCCATCCGTCGCGACGATCCGCCATCCGCTCTACCCCGGGCTGCACGACCCATCCGACTCAAGTACGTACGCGGCCGGCGGCGCTGACCCCAGGATGGACTTCCTCGACCTCAACCCCGGCCAGATGGAGAGCCTGCAGCAATTCATGACCATCACGTCCTGGCCGGAGGAGGACGTCGAGGGCGCGATCCAGCTCATGCAGCTCTGCCAGTGGAACGTCGAGGTAGGTGCGGCCGTCGCCGCGCTGACGCCAGCTCTCGGTGACCCGGTACTTTGACGAGGGGCCGATCCGGCCGCCGGCGGCGACGCGGCCGCGGACGCCGCCGCCCGCGGTCGCGCCGCGGCTCTCCACGCCCGGCCCGCGGGCCATCTCCACGCGGCCGTCGCTGATAACGTCGCTGGTGACGTCGATCCTGCTGCTGCCGTTCACAATCCTGTCCAAGGTCTCGCACAGCGCGTTCTACCTCTTCGCGACGCTCTTCCCGTTCCTGCCCCGTCTGACCGGGTTCTACCCCGCCAACCGCAACGCGGCCCGCACCGAGCGCCGGTCGATCAACCCCAAGGACACGGCCGCGCGGTTCCGGCGCGAGTTCGAGGAGGACGTGGGCGCGACCGGCGTGGTGCCCTTCTTCGAGGGCGGCTACACGGACGCGCTCGACACGGCCAAGCGGGAGCTGCGGTTCCTCGTCGTGCTCCTCCAGAGCGACCAGCACGACGACACGGCCCGGTTCAACAAGGACACGCTGGCCGCGCCCGAGTTCGGCGAGTTCCTGCGCGAGCACGACGTCATTCTCTGGGCCGGCAACACCAAGGAGTCCGAGGCGTACCAGGTCGCCAACGCGCTCACGTGCACCAAGTTCCCGTTCCTGGCCGTGATCGCGCACGCGCCCGCGACGGCGTCGCACCCGGCCTCGATGGCCATCCACGGCCGCGTGCAGGGCTTCCAGGCGGCGCCGGCGCTGGTGGCCTCGCTGCAGACGATCATGGCCCGCCACGAGCCGACGCTGACGCGGCTGCGGCTCGACCGCAACGAGCAGCAGGCCTCGCGCGAGATCCGGGCCCAGCAGGACTCTGCGTACGAGGCGTCGCTGGCCGCGGACCGCGAGCGCGACCGCGTGCGGCTCGAGCAGGCCCGCGCCGAGGAGGCGCGGCTGGTGGCTGAGCGCGCGGCTGTGGCTGAGCGCGAGCGCCTCGCCGCCGCGCGCGCCGAGTGGCGCCTGTGGCGCGCCGGCCTTCTCCGTGCGGCGCTGCCGCCCCCTGACGAGTCGCCCAAGACCGCCAAGCTCGCGCGCGTCTCGCTGCGGCTGCCCGCCGGCGACCGCGTCGTCGTGCGCTTCTACGCCGACACGCAGACGCTCGACGACGTCTACGCCTACGTCGAGTGCTACGACCTGCTGCAGCCGGCCGCCGACGCGCCCTCGCACCGGCTCGACGGCGGCGACGCGACCGCGGCCGCGCCCGCCGTCGCGGCCGCGCCCGCGGGCTACGAGCACGACTACCGCTTCACGCTCGTCTCGCCCATGCCGCGGTATGTCCTGCCCAAGACGTCGACGTCGATCGCCGACGAAAAGAACCTGTATCCGTCCGGCAACCTGCTGGTCGAGGTCGACGACGACGACGACGACTTGGAGTAGACTCAATTAGACCGTACGATCGATCGCAAATACATACATAAACGAGCTCAAAGCGTAGCTTCTAAGATATTTACTAATCATTAAGAGCATGCATTGGTAGTAATGATGATAAACAAAAGGTAATTAGAAACAGGCCGGGGTGGGGCGCCGGCAACGGATTTTGGACATAACACATGAGGCCGCCGGGCGGCGGCGACGGGGAGGGGGAGGGGGGAGCTCAGAACGCGAGCTGGAGCTTCTGCAGCTCGCGCGCCCACTTGGCGGTCTCTATGAGGGTGGTGTCCTTCGGGTAGTCGCTGCGCGCGCGGCGGATGACGTCCGTGATCCACTCCTCCTGGAAGAACTCCTTGACCTCGCCGTGGCTGTACATGGACGCGATGTCGCCGATGATGCCGACCGACGACTGCACGACCGACGCGTCGCGCATGACGATCTGGTCGGTGCACACGAGCGAGAGGAAGCCGAAGATGGGCCGGACGTACTGGAGCATGGTCTCGGTGCGCTCGCGCATGCCCTGCACGATGCCCGAGTAGGCCTGCACGATGGCCTGGCGCAGCTGGCCGATGTAGTCGCCGACGTCCGCCGGCGAGTCGACGTCCTTGCGCAGGGTCGACGCCTGCCCGAGCACCTGCATCACCACCGGCATGTACTTCTCGAACGCCGAGCCGATGGCGACCGCGATGTCGCCAAACGTCGACAGGATCGACACCTTGACGTCGCGACGCACCGTCGTGTTCTGGAGGTTGGTCAGGAACACGTTCATGATCGTGTCGCAGTACGGCTCCATGGCCTCGGCCAGCGACGCCGCCAGGTCCGACACCAGGCCCACGGCGACCTTGCACGTCGGCGAGTCCGAGTCCTCGAGCGCCTTGACCAGGTACGGCAGGAACGCGTCCACGTAGACGTCGAAGTTCGCGCCGAGCACGTTCGTCAGCGCCGTCACGACCAGGAACAGCTCCTCCTCGATCAGCGAGTTGGGCAGCTTGTTCTGCAGCAGCGACAGCAGCATCGTCATCAGCCGGTCCGACGACTCGCGGTCCGTCGGCTTCAGCCGCCGGATGATGTATGTCAGCAGCACCAGCAAGCTCATCTGCAGGTCCTCCAGGTTGCTGCGGTCATCGATGCCGACCAGCTGCGTCTGCATCGCCATCGTGGCCTCCAGCCGCTCGACCACCAGCAGCGACAGCTCCTTGATGTACGGCAGCGTGTCCTGCGCCGAGTACGTCACCAGCGCACCGATCGCCTCGTACGCCGACGTGCGCGCCGAGTACTCGTTGTCCGTGCGCGAGCTCGCCTGGATCAGGCCCTGCATCAGCGACTCGTAGTACGGCGACAGCTTGGTCGACGGCTCGTCCGGGTCGTCCGACCCGAGCTGCTCGGCCAGGTTGATCATCGCCCAGCAGCAGTTGGTCGAGACCTTGGGGTGGTCCTGCAGCCCGCCCAGCAGCGTGCGCATGACCGCTGGCAGCTGCACCTCGAGGTCGATGCCGCCAATCACCAGGTCTGCGATCCGGCCCAGACACCACGCCACGGTGTCCTTGACCTGCAGCACCGTGTCCGTCATCAGCACGAGCATCGGCGGGAGCGCCTGCGACACAATGTGCACCAGCGTGCCGTTGTCCGGGCCGACCAGGATCGAGCCGAAGGCCATCACAGCCGCCTCGCGCTTGCGCCAGTCCTCCTGCGTCAGGTTCTGCTCGACAAACTGCAGCGTCAGGCTGACGACCGCCGAGCCCGTCGTCTCGGCAAACAGCTGCAGACACGCGGCCGCCGCCATCGACACGTTCCACTCGTCGTCCTCGGCGTCCTCGTCCTGCCGCGTGAGCAGCGTGAGCAGCGTCGGCAGCACCTCGTTGATGGCGTACTTGGCAAACTCGAAGTTGTGGTGCTCGCCCGTGCCGTCCGCGTAGAACTCCTCCTGCATCAGACTGATCTCGGCCTCCTCCTCGCACACGGTCGACCAGAACTCGACGGCCATGCACGACACCGAGCCGTTGCTGCTCTTCATTCCCTCCACCGTCAGGCCGTACAGCGCCTTCTCCATGTACAGCTTCATGTACGGGTAGTACAGCGACATGATCCGCGCGAGCGCTCCGAACGCGGCCGCCTGGAGCTTGACATCCTTGGCCTGCGTGGCCTCGCAGACGACCTGCATGATGTAGTTGCGCTCGCCCTCGCGCTCAAAGTTGTTGCGGATAAACTCGAGCGAGTTCACGAGGGCCATGATGGCCGTGTACCGCACTGTCGTCGACGGCTCGGACGCCTGCGCGCCCTGCACAATCGCCGTCAGGATGCCGTTCGACTGCGCGACCACGCCCGAGTTGTTCGAGTCCGCCGTCTCGCAGATGTAGCCGATCGACAGCAGCGCCGCGCGCTTGACGTTCTCGGCCTGCTTCGGCTGTGTGCTCTCGACCAGCACCGGCATCAGCTCGGGCCACTCGTTCCGGGGCAGCTCAATGTCGGCAATCGCCGAGACCAGCTGGGCGGCCGCGTTGGCGACCTGCGTGTCGGCCGAGATCAGCGCCTGCAGCGCTGTCTCCTTGATCTGCTTCTTGGCTTCGACGTCGACAGCGACCCAGCGCTCGGTGTAGCGCAGCTTAGTAATTGCATCCTGCGCCCGTCAGCCCGCGTCCTGCGCGCAAACCTACCTTGGCGCTCAGCTCGTTCTTCAGCGCAATGCCGGCCAGCACGCGCACTTCCGTCTTCTGCTGCTGGTTGGCCAGCGCGCCCGACAGCAAGCCCAGGTAGGGAACCTACACGGTCAGCAGCCGCACACGGATGCAATTGCGCGCGGCGCCGGCCCGTCGCTGCCGTCGCCGCTGCCGTCGCGGTACTCACAAAGTGCTCCTTGGCCGCGTTGGCCAGGTACGCCTCGGCCTCCTGCCGCAGCTTCTGATCTGCAATTGTCAGCGGCCGTTGCTGCCGTTCACGCTCGCCGCGCGCCACCTACCAGGGCTCAGAATGGCCGTCTCCAGCACGGTGGCGATATCCGTCATCGTTCTGCGTCGTCAGCACCCCCGCTCGCCGGCTGCGTACCTCTATTTGCCGCGCAGGCTAGTGGTCGGTCTCACCGGCTCTCAGCCGTGCGTGTGCTTCAGTTCCGGCGCCCGCTCTGGCGTCGGTCTGCCCGCTGCAAAGAGGGGATCGTTCGTGGCCAGAAAACAGCAGAGTCGAAAACCCACAGCTCGCCTGCGATTTCCGATTCTGTCTGCGGTCTGCTCTGTGCGGCCGTCCTGCTGGCCTGGACCGTTCTGCGTGTCGTGTGCCCTGCGTGAGAGAAAGACTGCTGGATGGACCGTGAAGCCTGCGGAATCGTGGTCTGGTGGAGCAAAAAAATCGAAAAAAAAAGACTTGTTTAGAAGGAACTACTACGGAAGCCTGGTGCGGAAAACAAACAAAAGGAGCAGACAGGGTGCTAAAAGTAAACAAAGCTCTCAGCGTCCGCGTTTTAGGGTTCAAGCGTGCATCCCGCGCGGAGCTTGCGGCTGCAGCCGCAGAAGCTGCGCGACGACTATGCGCAAAAATACAGTTACCCGGTTAATCAATCACGTGCACGCAGTAAATTGTGACTTACCCGGCGTCCGGACGCGTAAATCACCGCCGAAACCGGAACCCTAACCTGGTAGGGCGGCCGCCCGCCGCCGCCGCCAGTCGCGCAAACCGCCGGCAGCCGGCCGCCGAGCGTCTGCGAGGTCCTGCCGGCCTGCTACTGGCGCTGGTTGTCAGCGGGCCATGTGCAGGTGGGGGCGGGCCGGCCGCGACCGCGACCGCGGCTGGCACCGTCAGCGTGGCGCAATGTGGCGCAATGTGGCGCGGCTGTACCGCAGCCTCTCCAGGCACCGCCGTGGCGGCCGTGCGGGCTGCGTCACAGCCCGTAGCCGACCCCGACGGCTAACCACGGTCGTTAGCCGACAGCGGCGGTGGGTGCCATGGGCTGCGGCCCTTGCCGTACGGCCGCACGCGCTGCACGTAGCACCGCGCCGCACCGCTGGCGTCGCGGATCGTGCGCGGCCGAGTGGCCCGCTGCGACCTGGTTGTGACTCGCAGGGGTCGCGGTCGGCGGCGCGAGACAGACAGTGCCGGTGGGCGCCAACATCCCTGCCGACCCGATCGACGGCGATCGGCCGGCCGGCGCCGACAGGCGCCGGCAGCCCCGCCGGCCGGCCGGCCGGGACACCGGCTTGTTGGCTTACTGGCCTGCTTAGTTGCGTGCCTGGGCCGGCCGCGCCGGGAGCCAGCGCAGCAGGGCCCGGCAGTGCCAGCGCAGCCGGCGGACCGGCTCAGGGTCCCAAGCCAGCCGCAGCAGACACGTCCCCGCGTTGTGTAGGGCCCCGCGCCGCGGCGCGTCCCGCTCGCTGCGCGCGGCCGCGGCGGCCACGGAGGCGCCAGGAGCCCGGAGCCTAGGCTGCCGGCCTAGGCTGGCAACGGCGCGGTCTACGGCGGCGTGTGTTTTTGGGCTTCGCACGCCTAAGCAGTCGCGGTTAGCTGGTCGCGGCCGTCGCGGCCGTCGTGGCGACAGGGGTCACGTGTGCATGCTGCGCGGCGCCGCCGGCGGCGCGACGCTGCAGGCGGCCGCGACGTCACCGCCGGCCGCTGACACGGCCGTGCGGGCGGCCGCTTGCCACCGCGGGCAGGCGGCGGACGCGCTGCCGGCCGTCGGTGCGTGTGTCGGCAGCCGCTGGCAGACGACGCGTGCTGTTGGGGCGGCGTCCGGCTGTGATCCAGCCGTCCAAAACGGGTCAACGGGTCCGCGGGTCCGGACCTAGGTCCAGTGTCGCACAATCCAAGCCGCAGTGGACCGGCAATAGCGCCGGTTGGCGCCGGCTTCCGTCGGGCGTACACTCGACGGCCCACGGGGACCACAGCTGTGCTAGGCCGCATTGGTCGCCTGGTGGCTCGCAGCTGAACGGCCGGTGACTAGCAGCCAGATCCAGCCGCGCGGCGCGGCCGTGCTGACATGTTCGGTGGCTGCGGCTGCGCGACCATTGACCCCAGATCACTGCTATCGCGGCTGTGACCGGGCGCCGGCTGTCGCACGCAGCTGGGCGTGAGGCTATCAAACATCGACTTGCCCGCGCATAAATGCATGTGCGCGCTTGGCGTGGCACCGACGCCATGGTCTTGGGTTTTTGTGACCCGTGACCGCGGCCGGCCTATTGTGTCGTAGCCGGCAGGGCTGACGAGATCAGGCTGCGGTGGGCTGCGGCGGTGGGCCTGTCGCGCGGCCACACGCGCAGACGCCGACATCTGGGGCCGGCCGCGCAGCCAGCGACCGCAGGCACCCTCGCTGAGCCTGGGCGGCCGCGGCGGCCGCGCTGTCGCGCGGTGGCCGTGGCCGAGCCCCGCGCACGCGCCCGCGCGGACGGACCCCGCGGACGCGACGAGCACGTGACGCCGCTTACCCGGAACATCGCGAGCGGCGCAGATTTTCAGTCGGCGCCGCAGCACCGTCTGATCCATCACCATCATGCAGGCACAGCAACCGCAGGGCGGCCAGGGCGGCAACGGCGGCCACGGCGGCCATGGCGGCAACGGCCAGCGCGGCTACCGCGGCGGCCACCGTGGCGGCCAGCGCCACCACGGCAACTTCGGCAACAACCAGCAGAACGACCGCCCCAAGAAGGAGGCCATCCTCGACCTGGCCAAGTACCAGGACCGCGAGATCCGGGTCAAGTTCTCCGGCGGACGCGAAGGTGAGTGCGCGCAGCGCGCGGGCAATGGCTGATGGCAGTCACCGGCGTGCTCAAGGGCTACGACCAGCTCATGAACCTCGTCCTGGACGACGCGGTCGAGCACCTCCGCGGCGAGCCCGACGAGGACGGCGGCGCGCCCGAGGACCAGACACGGCAGCTGGGCCTGGTGATTGTGCGCGGCCCACTGCTGCTGCTGATCTCGCCCGTGGACGGCTCGGAGGAGATCGCGAACCCGTTCCTGCCCAAGGAGTAGGCAGGGCTGTACCTAGACTGTACCATAGCCAGCTGTACGATGTGTGCTGCGATGGGCCGCGCGCGGCCGCGCCGCGCGCGCGTCGTAGTCGAAATACATTCTACCTAGTCTACACTATTGACACACTGGGCCGGCTAGGCGCTGGCCTTTGCAAAGTCGCGGAAGACGCCGTCGATGCAGTTCTTGAGCTCCTTGTAGGACACGATCAGGCAGCTCTGCTCGTCGCGCGACACCAGCATGACCTTCTCGTCCACGCCGGCGTCGAGCTTGTTGAGGCACTTGAGCACGTGCGCAAGGTCGACGACGGGATCGCCCTTCTCGTCCACCTGGTGGAAGACGTAGTCGCGGAAGAGCTTGAGCAGGTACCGGTCGCCGGTCTCGGACCAGGCCGGGTCGTGGTCGTACTCGGGCCGCTCGTTGATGAAGCCGAACTTGCAGAGCAGGCGCACGAGCCGGCCGTTCTCGAGCTCGCGCGCGAGCTCGGACTCGAGACTGTCCTGGTAGTGGAACGCCGAGTTCATGTTCTGCTGCAGGTGCGCGGCCATGAGCACGACGAGGTCGGCCGCGGTCTTGACGGTCGCGGCGCCGGCGCCGACGGGCTCGGCCGGCGCCGGGCGGCAGTTGAGGAGCGCGGTCAGCACGTTGCGCAGCTCGGCCGAGTAGAACGTGTCGACAAAGTCAAGGCCCTTCTGGAGCACGGCCGGCGTGACACCGGCGGCGTTGGTGCTGATCATGCTGCTGTTGCAGGCGATGCTGAGGATCAGCCGGCCCAGGTTGTAAATGTCCTCGGCCTGGAGCTTGGCCAGGCTGTCGCCGGTGGGCGGGCCGGTGCCGTCGTTGGCGGCGATGACGTCGAGGACGCCGACGCAGTTGAGCCGCACGCGCATCTTGGACGTCAGGATGATCTTGGTCGGGTCCATCACGCGCGCGGCCAGCCCG
Organism: Neoaidaea tothii; assembly: GCF_038497935.1. Classification (NCBI taxonomy): domain Eukaryota; kingdom Fungi; phylum Ascomycota; class Lipomycetes; order Lipomycetales; family Lipomycetaceae; genus Neoaidaea; species Neoaidaea tothii. The sequence goes on from NW_027118044.1 coordinate 24,147, forward strand.
GCGTCGTGCACGATCTTGAGCGCCGACGTCAGCTGGGCGAGGTAGCTCCAGAGGACTTGCTCGGGGACGCCCGGCGCGACGCCGGTGCCGCCGGCGGCCGACGGGCCGGTCGTGCGCATGGCCGGGTAGCGCGCGTTCGGGCCAAAGTGCGTTTCGTGCAGCGTGCTCGACAGCGGGTGGTAGTCGTATACAAAAATGATCGAGTTGTCGCCAAAGGCGCGGGTCGTGAAGGCCTCGAAGAGCGAGACCACGTTCGCGCTCGTGATGCGCCGCCACGCCTGCACCGTCGCAATCGCCTTTTCGTTCGCCAGCCGGAAGCCTTCGAGCCGGCGCAGCGCGTACGTGTTGCCGTCCGCGGTCGAGAACGCCTTGTAGATCCAGCTCGTGTGCCCGAACACGCGCGGGCTCTTGTCGGCGTTCGTGTCGAGAGGCACCAGCGAGCAGTACACGTGCAGGTTGTCAGGCAGGTTCGAGCCTGCGGTCAGCGCGCCCGGCGAGTGACTTACTGGGCAGCACCTGCAGCGACGCCTCGCTCTTGCGCTGCTGCTCTTCGCGCAGATTGTCCGACAGGAAGAAGCTTTGCGCGGTCCGCTGGTACGGCTGCAGCGCGACCTTGTGCGGCGGCTGCGGGGCGTAGAGGTGGTACTGCAGCGGCTGGAAGTGCGACGCCGACTGCGGGTGGTAGAACATGTCCGACGAGCCCTGGCCGTACGAGCTCATTGGCGGGTACTCGTACGCCGGCGTGCTGACCTGCGGCTGCTGCGGCGTCAGCGCCGGCCGCCCGGGCGAACTCACCGCCGCGTCCGCCATCAGCGAGCCAAAGTCCTGCACAAACTGGCCGGTCACTGCCGGCTTGGCTGCGTACGCCTCTGCCGCGAACCCGTTCGCCGCCGGGCTCTCGGCTGCCGCCGGCGCCCCGGCCGGCGCCCCGCGCGGCACGAATGGCGCCGCGTCCGCGGCTTTGGGCGAGATCGACAGCTTCGGCGCCCCCGCCGGCACGCCCGACGCTCCGCCGGGCGTGAACGTCGGCGACTCGACGTTCAGCCGTTTCTTGCTGGCTGTCAGCGCGCTCCGGCCGCCACTTACAGGTCCGGCTTCACCGGCGAGGCCGCGCTTACGCTCTTGGACGGCGACTGCCTGTCAGCGCCCGCCGCGCGTCCGCCTACCGTGTCGTGTCGGAAAATGCACCCTTTGTGCTCAAACTTGCAGTACCCGTGGATCAGGATGTTGCGGCACAGCGTCTGCGACTGCTGCCCGGGGTTGATCGACGGCGGCAGCCCGTCTGCCGTCAGCGCGCCCTGCGCGCCTCCTACCTGGCTTCTTGATCGTCACCGGCCGGCCGTTGGCCGCGCTCGGCGAAACCGCGCCGCTGCCGAGCCCGCCTCCGGTCGCGTTGGACATTGACCTGCCTGTGCGGGAACACCGCTGGGCTTGCTAGATTCGTCGCTGGCACGATGCCTGGCCCGACAGACCCTGCCAGGCGCTGTCCGCGGCAGATGCTCGTGCGAAATCGATGGATGAGACCTTGCGAGAGCCCTGCGAGCGCTGGCCGTCTCGGATACTCTGCAATCTCGCGTTCGTGCTCGATGGCGGAAGCTGGTGAAGTTGCGCGACGAGATTGCGATGGGAGAAGCGCGCCGCGCGTTACGAAGGGTTGTGGCGCAAGTGGCGCTGTGTGGGACGGTTGTGCAGCGCCTGCCGGCGCGCGCCCACGCGCGGCCGCGCGCGGCCGGCGCGGCCGCTGACGGCGGGCTGTGGACCGCTGGTGGGAGCTGCGGGGAGACGAGAGAGCTGGGTGCGGCGCGGCGCGTGGCCGCGGGGGCTCAGGGCGAGAGCGCATCGACGCCGCACGGCGTGCGGCGCGGGGCCAGACCTGGCCACGCCGCACGGAGTGCGGCTCATGCATGCCACCCACGAGCGGCCTCGCCAGCGGACGCGTCTCCGGCGGCGGCCCCGCGGGTAGCCGATTTGGGCAGACAGCGCGGTGCTGGTCAGGTCGCGCCGCACGTTGTGCGGCTCGCGCCGCACAGCGTGCGGCTTACGTGCGGCTCGGGCGGGCCGACCTTCGACCGAGCGCCGCTGTCGCTGGTGATCCTCCGGGCGCGGCTGTTCGGTAGCTGCCGCTCTTCGCGTGGATCGGGCGGAAGCCTACGCCGCGCGCCGTGCGGCGCGAGCCGCACCGCGTGCGGCTTACGATGTAGCTTGCCGCAGGCAACAGCCACAGCAGAGTCGCTGCCGAGGCCTACTGTGGCGGTGTCTGCTGTGGCGGCTCAGCTGAGGGCAGGGACCTGGGGAGAAACGGCGGCACGCCGCACGGTGCGCGGCTCGCGCCGCACACCGTGCGGCTCATCGCCCGCGGTCGGCCGCCCGCCGCACCCCGACGAAGCCGCCCCCGAGGCTAGCGCGCGGGCGGGCCCCAGCGGCGCCTCCTCGGGGCCGCCGCCCGTCGGGCGGTCCGGATCAAAGTGCGCCGCACAACGTGCGGCTGACTGCACAGCCACAAGTGTATTTCTAACGGATCGCGCTGTGCGAGAGCATGGCAATGCTCGTGAACGGCAGGCAGTCCTCCTGCAGGTCCACGTCGTCGTTCCCGAGCTTGCTGCCGTCAGCGGGGTCGCGCGCACACGTACGTCTCCGGCGACAGGACCTTGATCGCGCGGATGTGGGTGTCCTTGCCGTTCTGGTGGTTGGCCAGCACGCTCAGGCGCACGAGGAAGGCCTTGAGCAGGCCACTGGGTCAGCGCGCACACCGGCAGACTCACTCCTTGCCGCTGTTGGCCATCGAGATCGAGACCCAGCCGCGCGGCTCCTCGAACTCGCGCACAACGACCTCGCTGAGATCGTGGTAGCCCGAGCCGCCGAGCACGGCCAGCTTGGACGGCGTGTACGACTCGTCGTCGCCAAAGTTCATATACAGCTGGACCTCGGCAATGGCCACGCGCTTCGAGAAGTGGATGTCGATAAAGTGCGGCTGCGGCCCGTCCGACTGCCAGTACTTGTCGGTGGACTCGTCGCGGAGCTCGGCCACGCCGAACTTGGGCTTGAACGACGACAGCGTCCACGTCGCGAGATTGCCGATGTCGATCAGCCGGGGCTCGTCGCCGTCCTCCGCCCGGTACGGCTGCTCGTCGCCGGCGGACGACGTCGACAGCATGTCGAGGTCCATGGGGAAGTCGGATCGCGTCGCGGTGTGGCGGGAGCGCGGGTGGCGCGGCGTGACGACCGGGCGGGATCGCGAGATCACGTGATGCATATATTGCTAACTACTCGGCCATGTCGTCGTCGTCGTCGTCGTCGTCGAGGTGGAAGACCATGTAGCGCTGCCGGTCGTCCGAGAGCACGAGCCCGACGCGCCGGCCCGGCTCGCCGTTGATGGCGAACGCCACCGGCGCGAAGTCCTCGCCAAACACGCGCTCCTGGACGAGCGCGGGCGGCTCGGCGGCCGGCACCGGCGCCGAGAGGTCGTAGACGAAGCCGTCGGGCGTGCCGGCGAGGCCGAGCGCGGGCGCGGCGGCGGCCGGCGGCCGGAACGCGGCCGTGTCGTCGTACGCGAGCGAGACCAGGCGGCCGGCGGCGGCCTCGGTAGGCTTGTCGGCCGCGAGCAGGACCATGAGCTTGTGGTCGTCGGCGAACTCGGCGGCCAGCACGCGCTCGCCGGCGAACGCAAGCGTGGTCTTGTCGACGGCAGGCGCGTGCGGCGCCTTGGCGTCGGCCGGGTGGACGAGCCGGGCGAGCGTGACTGGGGTCAGAAGGGCCAGCGAGCCACTTACGCGTCGACGGCGCGGCCGGATCGAGCAGCGCCGCGTGCGAGACGGCCGCGTCGGCCTGTGTGAGCGTGCGCATGGCCGCCACGACGGCGTCGCCGCCGGCCAGACGCGTGGGCACGCCGAACGTGGTGTGCTTCTTCATCTCGGCCGTCGGCTGGCCGAACGCGGTGTCGGCCACGTCGCGCAGCGCGGCCATCATGGCCAGCAGCGTCGAGCCGTCGTACGCCGACGGCGTGCGGGGAAGCGGCGCGGGCGTGTAGGCGTCCGGCGGCGGCGGCGGCGCGGCGGCGGCGGCGGTGGCGGCGGCCGGATCGAAGTACTGGCGCAACCGCGACCCAAACAGGTGCTCCGACACGAACTCGGCCACGTCCTTGGTCTCGATCGTCGGCGCGGCAGGGTCCTCGGTCGGCTGCGCGCCCTCGATGGCCGCAATCTCCTCGAACAGGTACTTGAGCCACTCGGCAAACGCGCGCGCGCCATCGGCCTCGCGGTTCAGCTCCCACACGAGCCGGTGCAGCTTGCGCACGATCTCGGCGAGCGTGTCCAGCACGGCCGTGAACGAGTCCGGCACCAGGCCGAGCGCGGCGCCGCGCTGGCGCCAGCGCGCGAGCCCGCGTAGGTCCGTGACGATGACGGCAATGCGGTCGCAGCACGGCAGCAGGTGCTCGAGCACGAGCCGGCGCAGGCTGTCGTAGGACGCCACGGCGACCTTGCGCCACGCGCGCAGGCCGCGCTCGCCCAGCTGGTCCTTCATCCACGCGTGCACGGCCGGGCCGGGCACGCCCGTGACCAGGGCCTCGTACAGCATGAGCTCGGCCGAGCCGTCGTCGGGGCCGAGCGCGGCCGCGAGCGCGTCCACGTGCGTGGCCGCGGCCGCGCTGAGCGCGCGCCAGTCGTGCTCGAGCGCCAGCGCCGCGTCGCGCGCGTACGCCAGCAGGCCCTGCAGCCGCGTGTAGGCCGTGGCGAGGTGGACGAGGTCGAGGCCGAACCGGCGGATGAAATGCACGTACATGGGCACGTGGACGACGCTGCCGGCGGTGCGCACGAGCAGGCCCACCACGGCCAGGTCCGGCGTGGACGTGTGCGCGACAACGACCGGGCGGTCGAGCTGGGTCAGCGGCGCGGCCGGCGTCGTACCTCAAAGGAGCCGGGAATGGCCAGGCCCGAGACAGAAAACAGCCCAAACAGGTTAAGAAACATCGGCCCGTCCGCGTTGGCCGTGAACAGCAGGTCCACCGGGGTCTCGTCCGCCTGCGCGGTCTCGTTGATGATGTCGTTCACGAGCACCTTGGACGTGAAGATCGAATCGCTGCCGTCAGCGCGTCCGCGCGGCCACTTACGGCGCCGATGCCGTCGGCAGCACGCTCAGCCGCGGCAGGCGGCCGGCGGTGTCGAGCCCGAGCACGGTCTGCGTCAGCGCGCCCGCGATCGACGTACCCCTCGGCCGTGCGTGCCGGCCTGGGCGACCCAGTTCAGGCCCGAGACCCGCGTCGCGGTCGTGACCACGTGGACCACGCGGCCGTTGTTGACGTCGACGATCCGGGACGTGCCGTCGGTGCAGCCGACGGCGAGGACCTTGCCGTCGGGCCGCCACGCGACCTGCGTGATCTCGACGTCCTTGTCCTTGAGCGCCAGCCGCCAGAGCTGCTGGCCGTTCATGCGGAACAGGCACAGCGCGGCCGGGCCGGCGGCGAACGTCATCAGGTCCATGGTCGGGCACCATGTGACCAAGCGGTCGAGCGCCGCGAACGGCAGCGTCTTCTCGGCGAGCGAGCGGAACGTGCCGGGCTGCGTGGCCATGTCGTGGAGGAGGGATTCGCGTCGGGGCGGCTTCGCGACCGTGAAGCGCGGTTAGGGTACGTGATGGTTGCCACGGCAACTACGTGCATTCTAGGCGCCGCACGCCGTGCGGCTCAGGGGCTACAGGTACTTGCCCCGCGAGAAGCGCGAGTCCATGCCGGCCGCGCGCGCGGCCATGTCGTCGATCTGGCTGGCGCTGACGTGCCGCCCGACGATGTCCTTCTCGTGGTCGAACTTGCGCTTGCGCGGGTCGTCCGGCTGCCGCTCGGGCGTCTGCCCGGCGCCCTCGCGGTACTGCTCGACGAGCGACTTGCCGCGGTGCTTGGCCTGGCGTCAGCGGTGCCGGCACAGAACTTACGTTGTACTCGCGCACGCGCCGGTCCATCTCCTCGCGGTCCTCGGCCGGCGCGGCCGGCGCGGCGGCGGCGGCCCGCGGCCGCTGGCCGAGCATCTCCTCACCGACACGCTTGCGGCGTTCTGCGGCCGACTCGGTCCACGTGGGGTCGATCTCGCTGGTCTTGCCGCTGCCGAGGAACTTTTTGTTGCGCAGCTGCGACGGGTCCGGCGTCCGTCCGGCCCAGTCGGCCTTGGTCGGCGGCACCAGCATCCATTCCTGCCGGCCCGACTTGTCGGCCACGGCCGGCGCGCGCTCGGCGAACTTGGCCAGCCGGGCCTGCGCGGCGGCCTCCTCGGCGGCGGCGTCGGTGGACTTGGCGAGCGTCGGACCAAAGTCGTCGTCGGACGATTCGTCGGACGAGTCGGCCGGCTCGGCCGGCGCGGGCCCGGCCGGCGGCCGTGCCGGGCCCGGCGGTCGCGCGGGCCCAACTACCGGCCGCGCGGGCCCGACCGCCGGCCGTGCCGGGCCCACTGTAGCCGCCGCCGGTCCAGCCGGCGGTCCAACCGTAGGCCCGGCAGGCCCGGTCGGCGGTCTCTGCGGCTCCGTCGGCCGCGCAGTCGGCCCCGCGGCCGGTCCCGCGGCCGGCTCCTCGCCCCTCACCGGCTCCTGCGCGTATGCCAGCGCCTGCCGGCGACGCGCGGCCAGCACGTCGCGCGAAAGTGGCCCTGATTTGCCTGTCGTCAGTCCGCACCGCTTAAGCAAGGTGGCCACCCGCAGTGATCCCCCCTGTCTTGCCTGCGCCGCCACTCACCATCCATTTAGCCGTCGTGCGCTGTCTGCCCGCAACGTGGTGTCTGGCTGATCCGATCCGGAGCGCGCTAGGATTGACCGTCGGCGTGCTGTTGACGTGTGTGCCGTCCAGTCTAAGATTTTCTCGACACTCTATCGCCCGCCCTTTATCTCAACCGACCACGAACACGTCCAGGTGAGCATTTTCGGCCGCCGCGCGCGCGACGACAGGAATCGCGCGCCGCCGCGTCGCCCACGGCTGCGTGCGGGCCCGTCCGGCCCCTGGCCGCGGTTTCGCGCGCAGAAAGCGTCCACAGCAGCTGATTCGAGCGTCTAGGTCGCCGTCGGATGCACCTGGCCGACCCGTTGTCCGTTTTTTTGGCCCGCAGAGGTAGGTACACACGGCCTCACGGCTACGAGGGGCTACGGGGGGCGGCTGCCGATGGACGGCGCTGCCAGCGATCGCCTGCTGCCTGCTGGCGACGGCCCGCTGGTGCTGCCGCCGGGCTACCAAACATCCCGCGCCACGCGCACCGCCGCAGTGGCGCCTCTGCGGCTATATGCCGGCCAAGTGCGGGCGCGGCGGGCGCGGCGGCGGCCGCATATAACCGCAGCGCCGCCGTGGTTGTTGCGGCTACATGCAGCATATAGCCGCGGTGGCGCGTGAGGGTCCCCGCCGGGGCGGCTATATGCGGCTATATGCCCGCAGGGCAACTACCCTCGACCGAGTCGCCGCCAGAGGCTCACCAGTGAACGAGCCTCCGGCGGCGACTCCGTCGAGGGTGCGCCCTGCGGGCGGCTATATGCGGTTATATGCCCTGCGGCGCCTCCGTCGAGGGTGCGCCCTGCGGGTCGCGGCCATATGCGGCCCTATGTTCTACAGCGACAGCCTGCCCGAAGGCCAGCTAACCTCGACGGAGTCGCCGCCGGCGGGCCCCCCCCGGGCCCGCCCCCCGCGGCGCCGCCCGCGCGGGGGCGCCCCCCCGGCGGCGGCCATAATCCGCTA
>NW_027118045.1:0-28021 GCF_038497935.1 Neoaidaea tothii
GCGCCCCCCCCCCCGCCCCCCCCGCCCCCCCCCCGCGCCGGGCGCCGCCGCCGGAGGCTCGTTCGTGGGTGAGCCTCCGGCGGCGACTCCGTCGAGGGTGGCTGCCCTGCGGGCAGGCGGCGGCTCTGCACCACAAGTGCATGCGCCACCGCGGCTATATGCCCTGGCGGTGTGAGGCTGAAGCTGCAGGGACCGGCCCACCGCATGTGGTCACGTGCAAGCCGGAATGACACAAGCCGCAGCCGAGCGCCTGCAGCGTAGTCATGGCGCCGCATACAGCCGCTCGCGCGACTGCGCGCCGCACGGCGTGCGGCTTATAGCCGCCCGAGCCGGCGGCTGGACCGTCGAGGCGGCCGGCCCAGCGCGCAGCTTGCCAGCCTCGCCGGGCCTCCTGTCCCTGCTCGCATGCCCCTTGCTCGCAGGGCCGCCCCCGGCGCCGCCGCCCGCGGTCGTGCGCAGGCCCCGGTGCGGCTACATGGCGGCCCGCGCCGCACGGCGGAACGGGATAGAAGTGTGTAGGGTTAGGGCGCACATTTTTTTTTCAGGCCCAGACAGCGCCAGGCAGCACCACTGCGCAGCAGACATTCGAGCGAGCAACTGTCAGCGCGACAGCAATTGGGCAGATCGAGCCGGAACCACAATATGAGCTGGAGAGCACTGAGCCGGGCCGTCGGACGGACGGCGGGCAGCCGGGTCGGATCGCGGCCCGCGGGCTGGCAGGGCGGCGTCCGGCGGTTCGCCGACGACAAAAAGGCGCGGCCGGACGTGACGAGCGAGCCGCTGCTGTCGCAGGAGGCCGTCGACGAGCTGGCCAAGCAGGCCGGCAGCGAGCAGGAGGCCAAGAACGAGTGGGCGGACACGTCGAAGCGGTCGACGTACCGGTCGAGCACGGACGAAAAGCGCGACAAGATGGCGCTGGCGTTCTACGCGACCACGTTGGGCGCGGCCGTGGGCGGGTCGCTGTTCCTGTCGCGCACCTTCTCGGAGGAGGAGCAGGCCAAGCACAGCGGGGTCGGCAACGGATGGGCGCCGGGCGAGATGTACGGCCGGGCCAAGGCGCGGTTCAACGAGTTCTTCGAGTACTACCACGAGCCCGCGTTCGACGAGCTGCTGCCGCCGCCGGTGCCGGAGCCGTACCAGCGGCCGTACACGCTGGTGCTCGGCCTGGACGACCTGCTGATCCACAGCGAGTGGACGCGCGAGAACGGCTGGCGGACGGCGAAGCGGCCGGGCCTGGACTACTTCCTGGGCTACCTGTCGCAGTACTACGAGATCGTGATCTTCTCGAGCCAGTACATGGTCTACTCGGAGAAGCCGGTGATGAAGCTCGACCCGTACCGCAGCTTCATCTCGCACGCGCTGTACCGCGAGGCCACGCGGTACGAGGACGGCAAGCTGATCAAGGACCTGTCGCTGATGAACCGCGACCTGGGCAAGATCGTGATGATCGACGCCGACCCGCACGCGTACGCGCTGCAGCCGGACAACGCGATCCCGATGAAGCCGTGGCTGGGCACGGCCGGCGACCGCGAGCTGGTGAAGCTGATCCCGTTCCTCGAGTGGATGGCGACGCAGGGCATCAAGGACGTGCGGCCGGTGCTCAAGTCGTACCAGGCGTGCGACAACTACGCCGAGGAGTACGCGCGCCGCGAGGCCGTCGTCCGCAAGAAGTACGAGGAGGACTGGCGCGCGCAGCAGAAGGGCGGCGCCGCGCGGTTCCTGGCCTCGCTCGCGGGCGGCCGCGCCAACCCCGACGAGGTGCCGCCGATGCCGCAGGACCTGATCCGCCAGGAGGGCCAGCGCGGCTACGAGGAGTTCATGAAGTACATCCGCGAGCACGGCGAGAAGATGCTCGAGGAGGAGAAGGCCAAGGAGAAGGAGTTCCTGGCCGAGCAGAAGCTGACGCTGGGCAAGATCCTGACCGAGGGCATGCCCAAGCCGCCGGAGCCCGAGGCGCCCAAGTAGGCCTGTATATACTCAATTGACTAAAGCACGCACGAGGCCGAGAACACGGCGCCGACGGCCGCCAGCAGCGCGTACGACGCCCACCAGACCTGCTGCGGCCCGAACGAGCACAGCGAGTAGTAGAAGTCGTGCGCGCCGCGGGACGCGTTCCAGTAGGCCGACAGCAGCCCGGCGTTGGACCCGAACTCGCCCATCATGCTGCGCACCGTGAGCTCGCGCACGAGCGCCGGGCCGACCGCGTGCGACACGTTGCTGCCGGCCTGGGCCGTCCACCCGCCGGCCGTGCGGACGTGGTCGACCGCGCAGCCCTCGTGGTCGTGCCCGGTCAGCACCACGCCGCCGCGGCGGAACAGCCCGTCGAGCAGCCAGCGCGACGTCGCCGCGGACAGCTGGTTCTGCTCGCGGATGCGCGCGCCGGCCGGCACGGCGCCGGACTGCACCGTCGTCTCGGTCTCGCCGGCCTCGTCGTAGAACGAGAACAGCGGCGGGTCCACGCAGAGCCCGGCCGGCTTGTACAGCGGCACGTGCGTGACCAGCACGGTCGTGCCGTCGTAGTCGCGGTCGATCTGGGCCTGCACGAACGCGCGCGCGGCCGTGTGGTACGCGGCCGTGTGCTCGGCCGGCCCGTCCAGCGCCATGGCGCCGACCACCACCAGCCGCCAGCCGTCGTAGTCGCGCGCGAAGTTGAGCTCGCCGAACTCGCGCTGCCAGCGGTCGACGCGGCCGGCGGTCATGTCCCACGCGTAGCCGACGTCGTGGTTGCCGGAGACGTTGACGGGCTCGAACCCGAGCTCGGCCGCGCGCTCGAAGTTGGAGAAGATCCGCGACCGGAACCGCGCGGTGCGGACGGCAAACTGCTCGTCCGAGATCCACTGGCTCGAGAACAGGTCGCCGAGGACGACGACGTGGGACGGCTTGAGCCCGCCATATAGCCGCCGGTAGAGATGGCCCAGGAAGTGGTCGTTGCCGAAGATGTCGACCTTCGTGCGCGCGTCGGTCGACGGGCCGACGCCGCGGATCTGCGGGTCCGCAAAGAGCAGCATGCGCGCTGCCGGCGCGGCTGCCGCTGCGGCCGATCCGTCGACGGCTCCGGCCGGGCCGGCGCCGCCATACCGCGGCGCCGGCCACGCGCAGTGGCCGTCCAGGTGCCGGAAAAACCACGTGTACACCGTCAGCGGCACGGCAATCCCCAGCAGGAAGCAGCACAGGTGTCGCAGCGGATGCATTGTGGATTGTGTGGTGATGAAAATTTGCGATCAGCGATCGGCCAAACAAAGGTTGATTACTATGTACACCTACGACGACTCGATCTCGGTCTTGCGCCGCGACAGCTCGAGAATCACGCGGTCGCACTTGTCCAGCAGCTCGTCGCGCCGGGCGATCCACGTCCGGCACTCGCCGTCGGCGGCGACGAGCTGCTGCTCCAGCGCCCGCATCCGGTCGAGCTGGTCCGCCTCGGACACACCGATGCCGGGCAGCGACGAGATCAGCAGGTCGATCTGGCGCGACTTGACCATGATGTCCTTGGCCAGCTCGAGCTTGGTGGCTGCGGTCAGCGCGCGCGGCGGCGTACGTACCCTCGAAGGTCTCAGCGTCGTCGACCGTGACCTGGGCGTCCGTGACCTTGGCCTCGTCGCCGACGGGCACAAAGTCATGGTGCGTGTCCAGGTAGTACAGCGACGAGTACAGCTGGACGGCGAGCTGGTCGATGGCGTTCTGGAGCTGGCTGAGCCGGTCCGTCATGGCGTGAGGGCGGGCGGGAGAGAGCGCGCCACCTGCGCCACGGCCTTGGGCGGCCTCCAGCCGCGCGCCGTGCGGCTCACGTGCGCCGCACGGCGTGCGGCGCCGCGGCGCCACGGGTCGGCGACGCCGCCGGCGCGGCGGGCGGCGCGGGCGGCGCGCGTGCGGCGACTGCGCCGAGGCCAGCGGGCGCGTGCGGCGGCTTACTCGCGGCGGCTACTGCGGTCGCCGTTGGGGGCCGGTGGCTATGCGCCGCACACGGTGCGGCCGCGCTCCGCCCTGGCGAGTAATGCGCCGCACGCCGTGCGGCTCACACTCCGCCTGGCGACCGTCTGGCGTCGAGTCCGGTACGCCGAGTCCGGTAAAGTGTCCTGCGGGCACCGGCGCCTACGTACGCCCACCGGCGAGCCGTCGGCGAGGCCCTTCGCCAGGGCGCGGCACGGGCGCCTGGCGCACGCCTGCCGCAGACAGCTGCCTCGACGGGTCGCAGCCAGCGGCTGGACTCAGGCAGCCGCAGTCGCCCGCCCGCCGTCGACAGCCTCGCCGCGGCCATGGCACCCGGCGTCCGCACGAGCCGCAACTACGCCGGCCGACGTGCATACCCGAGCGCCGGCTGGCAGTGGGCGCGACGGTGCAGCGCCAAGTGGAATCCGGGGCGACGCGTACGCCCCCTGACGGCTGAGTCACGCGCGCTATCAAACATTCCTGGCGACGTCATACGGGCCGGACGCGTATGCGCCCCAGGGACTATTCGTAGTGAGCGCGTATCGGTCGCTATCGGCTCCGCCGTCCGGGCGGGCCAGCCGCGCAGTGGCCGCGTCCACTGGCGGCGCAAGGCAATGCGCCACAGTGGACAGGAACGCAGCCCGTCCATTGCGCCGCTAGGGGTGCCGGGCGTGCCGGCCGCGCGTAGTGGACAGTAGCGCCCCGCATCCGGCTGCCAGCAGCGGCCGCGCAGAGGCCGGACCAGCACCACCGCCGGGCCAGCGGCTAGGCCAGCGGCCAGCGCAGGCGCCCGACCGGCGCCGCACCGTCCCAGCGGCAGCGCCCAGCCTGCCGGCGCCGCTGACCTCGCGGCCACCTGCCACCGCGTGCAGGGCCACTCCGCGCGTGGCCCGCAGGTGGTGGCGTGGTCGTAGGTGGCAAGGGCCGGAACGTAATGTTTGTGTACGCGACCAGCCGGGGACATAGCCGCACCAGTAGCCGCACTAGCAGTAGCCGCGCCCAAGGCGGCAGTAGTCGCAGCTCGCCGCACGGGCGTGCTATATTTAACACAACCAAGCCTAGGCTATTTACTTCCTGCCCCTTCGGGGCCCGTAATTAAACCCTCTGGTCTGCAAGCAGAAAATTTTCGACTGTTCGTTGACAGGCGCTGGAGACATTGTCGATCAGCACACTCGTTTGAGATTTGTGGCCGAGGTAGGTCGATGGCGGCGGCGGGCGGCGGTGCCGCGGCGGGCAGCCCACGGGCGGCCGCGGGCGGGCGGGCGGCCGCCACGGGGCTGCGGCTACATGGCTGCGGCTATATGGCCCGCGGGCCCACGCGGACAACGGCGTCCGGCGCGCAGAGCACGCTGACCGGCAGAATACGCGACAATGGTCCGGTTGAGTCTGATTGGTGCGGCCGCCGCGCTCGTCGGTGTGGTGGCGGCAGCGACGTCGTGCGGGGCCGACTCGCACTGCCCCGAGAGCGCGCCGTGCTGCTCGCAGTACGGCGAGTGCGGCACGGGCGCGTACTGTCTGGGCGGATGCGACCCGCGGTACTCGTTCGCGGTCGACGCGTGCACGCCGGCACCGGTGTGCAAGAACCAGACGTTCACGTTCGCGGACGACTCGTCGCTGGTCAAGAACACGGTCTACCTCGGCGACGCGGACGAGTACGGCTGGGTGTACTCGGGCTACCCGCTCATCTCGAGCAACCGGCTGCTGGTGACGATGCCGAACCAGACGGACGGCACGCTGCTGGCGTCGACGGCGTACGTGTGGTACGGCAAGATCTCGGTGACGATGAAGTCGTCGCGCGGCCAGGGCGTCGTCACGGCGTTTGTGCTGCTCTCGGACACGCAGGACGAGATCGACTTTGAGTTCCTGGGCTACGACCTGAACATGACCGAGACCAACTACTACTCGATGGGCATCCTGGACTACTACAACGAGATCGACGTCAACCTGACGGACACGTTCTCGAACTACCACACGTACGAGTACGACTGGCAGGAGGACTCGATCACCTGGTCGATCGACGGGCAGGTCGGCCGCACGCTGCACAAGAACGACACGTACAACTCGACGTCGGGCGGATACAACTTCCCGCAGACGCCGTCGCGGGTCGAGCTCTCGATCTGGCCGGGCGGTCTGTCGACCAACTCGGAGGGCACCATCCAGTGGGCCGGCGGCGAGGTCGACTGGAACTCGGTCGACATCGAGAAGTACGGCTACGACTACGCGATCGTGCGCAGCGTCTCGATCGAGTGCTACGACCCCCCGTCGGGCGCCAACATCACCGGTTCCAAGTCGTACCGGTACGTCAACCGCGACGCCACCGCCGACAGCGTCTCGATCACAGACGACGACACCGTGCTGGCCTCGTTCGCCAACACCGGCCTCAACATGACCGCCGGCGCGTCGTCGTCCGTGTCCGACACGGACTCGTCCACGTCCTCCTCGTCCAGCACCTCGACCGACGCCAAGACCGGCACCACCTCCACCACCAAGGGCACCAAGACCACGTCGTCCAAGTCGTCGTCGTCGACCGCCAGCTCGAGCGCTGCGGCCTCCGAGACCGGCTTCAGCCAGGGCTCGTCTACGTCGAGCTCGGCCGACGTCTCGGCCGGCGTCACCGGCCTGCTCGCGCTCGCCGGCGCGGCCGTGCTGGCCGCGGCCTTTGTGTAGCGCCATCTATCCCGCACTGCAGGACATTGGAGTTGTTTGTATGCAATCGAATTAATTACGCCGACGGCGGCAGCATCAGCAGCCCGACCTGGCCTGGCCGCTCGGTCGCGAGTAGCTCAAAGTTGCTGGCCGCGTTGACTGTGTCGGTCACCTCGACCAGGTAGCCCCGGTCTCGGAAGAACTCGCGCGTGCGCGGGCCCAAGATCCGGCTGCGCCCGGCCCCGAGCCCGACCAGCAGCAGCTCTGGCCGCGGAAAGAGCACGTCCCACACGCCCAGCGCGGCCGGGTCGATGTCGACCAGGCCCGCGTCCAGGCCGTGCACGTGTCCCTGGAAGTCCCACGCGTACGTCTCGGCGCCGATGATCGCCAGCCCGCGCCCGCCGTCCTGGCACGTAAAGACGTCCCCGTTCGACAGCGTGAAGCTGTCTTGGCCGACCGTGTCCACCGACACCGGCGGCCGCGGCAGATCCTGTAGCATGTCAAAGTCCTGCAGCGCGCCGCCCTTGGACGGCTTGATGGCTGTTGCCTGGTTCAGCACGCGCGTCTCGCGCACGACCGCTGAGGCGTGCACCAGCCGCCGGCCCGTCCACAGCGCCGGCCCAAAGGTCCCGGTCCGGGCCAGGTTTATCCGGCAATGGCGGAGCATCTGCCGTCAGCTGAGGCCTGTCGCCACGTACCGGCGAAATCTCCTCGATGCGTCCTGGGGCCGTCGAGCGATCGGCAAAAAATCTGGAACAAGCGGAGGTCCTGCGCTGCCGTCTTCCCCAGAGAGTTTGAAATTGCCGGATCGTGAATGGTCGTTGGCGTCTGGCGTGGGAAGAAAAAAAATCGGTTACCCGACGTCAGGCTGTTGCCGTTGCCCAGAATCGAACTGAGGTCTGTTCGGCCACAACGAACTGTACTAACCACTATACTACAACGGCCTGATCTGGATGAACGCCGCCGATGCGTGTCAGGTGGCGGGAGGGCTGTGGTAAGGCAGCGGCTGTGTGCCCGGTGCTCCTGGCGGTTGTGTACCTGAGCTCCTGGCGGCTGTGCCTGAGCTCCCAGCGGCTATGTGCCTGAGCTTTCAGTGGCTATATGCTCGCGGCCAGACGAGCTTCCGGCGGCGACTCCGCCGAGGTGGTTGTCCGACGGGCAGATCAGAGCACGCCTATCTGCGCCGCGAACCCAGCCGAAGGGCCGCCCGCCACGGAGTCGCCGGCGGCGGCTCATGCGGCTACATGCGGCTACATGCGGCTATATATCGCATATAGCCGCCGCCGCACGGCGTGCGGCTGATTCGTAGAAGTGCATTAGCATTAGCGGCAGTGCCGAAGAGAGCGTCGTTACAATACAAAGAGTGTACAAAAGAGCGTGATAGTTACAAGGCGTTGAGCCGGAGAAGTTGGATGTACAGGCCTAGAGGAAGGCGATTTCGCCCGAGTAGCTGCGGGGCATGCGGAACTCGGACTCAGTGTCGCTCGAGATGCGGCGGGAACCGTCGGCGTTCCGCGGCTGATTCTCGGTGGCCCGGCGTAGGATTTCGTTCAGACTCGAGCGGCTGTTGCCGGAGCTCGAGCCGTCGGTCTGGTACCGCCACGCCGGCGGTGACTCGGACAGCGACCGACCCGAGGGCGCGGTCTCGAACTCCTCGGATGAGGCCGAGTCGGCGTGCTGGTGCTGGCGATAGATGGACGCGTCGGTCGAGGCCAGGGACTGCCCGTCCTCCGACTGGTCGGACGCGCTGCGGCTGTTTGGCATCTGCCCGAGAACGCCGACGGTGTCGCGAGCCTCTTCTTCCTGGACGGCCTGCAGGTTGCCGTAGCGCAGCGACTCGATGGTGCTGGACGAGTACTCGCCGATCGTGTTCATGCCGGTGGACTGGGTGTCGGCGGTGGCCGCACTGGTGACGGACGGCTCAGAATCGCCCGATTGCCGGCTGTTGGACCGGACATACGAATTGCGCTGGGAATTGCGCCGACTGCTCCGTCGGCTGGTGCCGGCCGCATCCTGGCTGTCGTGGGACGCCAGGCTGTTGGCACGCGACTTTTCGTCCGACCACATGCTGGCGATGTCGCCAGAGCTGCTTTCGATCAGCCGCACCGAGAATATCTCGTTCGTGGCGATCGTGTCCAGGCTCGCCATCGAGTCGCGTTGGCCCTTGAGTTGGCTGGACCGGTACACGACGCCGGAGCGCTTCTCGGGCGACGACATGGGCGACGGCTGCAGGCTGTTGGGCGTCGGCCCGCGGCTGCTGTGGACGAACGTCGAGCCAGAGAGCGTTTTTTCGTGCATCCCGGCCGGCCGTTCGTAGTCCTCGATGTTGCCGCCGCCGCCACCACCACCCCCGCCACCGTCGACGGTCGTGCCGCTTGGTGCCATGCTCGTCCGCGGGTCCCACTGCTTGCCCATGGCCGGCCACTCGTCCTCGATCAGGACGGGGTGGGAAATCGGCGGCGTCGTGGGTCGCTGGCCCTTGCGCGACCGTCGGCAGCACAGAAACAGCGCCAGCAGCGCCAGCAGAAACACGCATGGCAGCGTGACGCCAAGCGCGATCGCAAGCGTGCGGTGATTGGACGCGTGGGTGCTCGTTGGCGGTGCGGCAGAGCTGGAAGCAGTGGCACTCGCGGTCGCACTCGCGGTCGCACTCTCGGTCGCACTTGCAGTTGCCGACGCCGACACAGCCGGCGACGTCGCCGTCGGCTCGACGCCGTCGATGTAGAACGACGCCGTGTCCGAGCCGGCCGCGCTGGACGCCTTGACGGTGACCTTGGCCGACGCAAACGTCGACGGAACTGTTCCCGAGAACGTCAGCGTGCTGTTGTCAAACGACAGCCAGGACGAGACCGACGTCGGCTGGTACGACACCGTGATCGCGTCGTAGTCGCCTGTAAACGCGCTGCTGTCGAGCGTGTACGAGAATTTGGCGCCGGCAGTGGCGTTGACGTCGCTGAACGATCCCGAAATATAGTTGGTGTCGACCGCGGCCACTTGCACGGCGATCTTAGCCCGCACCGAGTCCTGGTAACTGTCCACGATGTCGACAACGACGACGGTCGAGTTGGCGCCGGCCGCTGGCGGCGTACCGGTCAGCGTGAGCGTGGTGTTGTCGAAAGACATCCAGGACGTGGTGTTGGCGGCCACGCTCGACAGATTGGCCGCAACCACTTTGTCGCCGTCAATCGTCAGCCCGTCGGCCAGCGACACCGAGAACTTCTTGCCAGGCGTCGCGCTCACCGAGACGGTCGTGTTGGCCAGCTCGAGCTGGTGCTCGCCCACGGAGAGATAGAACGCGGAGCGGGCGCCGGAAAAGCCGGCAAAGTCGGTAGCGACCAACTCGAAATTGAAGTACTGCGGCGGCGCAATAATCGACGCCAGGGCCGGCGCGGTGCCCGAGAACGTCAGGGTGTCTGCGTCAAACTGGATCCACGACGGCAGCGACGTGTTGTCGTCCGAAAGACCGTAAAAAGCGACAATGTCGTCGTCCGACGCGAACGTCGAGTTGGCAAACGAGACGGAAAACGTCGCCTCCGGCTCGAGCACTAGACCGCCGACGCCGTCGAACTTGGTGTCAGTCTCGAGCTGGCTCACGCACGAGTGGCGCACGCTGGGTCCGGCGTCAGTCGAAACCACGAGGGCCACGGACGCGTTGGCCGAGCCGGAATCGTCGGCGGCCACAAGCACAAAGTCGACGTCGCCGGCGTCGGTCTTGGCCGGCGTGCCCGAGAACGTCCACGAGCTGTTGTCGAAGCCCAGCCAGTCGGGCAGGTTGTGCGCCTCGACCGTCGTCGCGCCCGAAAACGTGCTGTTCGAGAGCGTGAACGCGTATTCGTGGCCGGTCCGGGCCACGGGCGGGTACTGCGAGGCCACCGGCAGCGCGACCGTGGGATCTGCCGCGACGCGCGCAAGTAGCGCGCTTGCAACGAGGGCAACGAGGGCGGCCATGGCGGACGGTGACGGTTCGGGTCGCACGAAGTCGCAGGAAAAGCCGGCCGTGGCCAGGTATATAACGCATCGCGCCTGCTGGCGCCGTTGCGCGTAGGCATCGCTGGTGCCCGTGGCCGAATGCGGTCACGCGTGACGCGCTGGGCCGCCGGGGCCTGAAGAATGTGCGCCAGACGCGTTGGTGCCTGGGGAAATTGCACTACCGAGTTGGGCCGACAGACGCGGCGACGAGGGCGACTGGGGCCGGTAGGGGCCGCCGCGAGGCTGCCGCGGCCGCCGAGACCGCTGCGAGGCCTACCGCCGACGGCCGCGGCCGCCGGCTGCCGCAGCCGTGAGGTTCCGCCGCTCGCCGTCCCCGATTTCCGGCCTCACTGTCCGCGGCCATCCGGCTGATTTCTGTAATTTCGGCGCGCGTCGCTGCACGCGAACTGCCAATCTGGCAGCCGAGAGCGCCTATATCATTGCCAGACCGAAACTAGCCGCGTGCGACGGCTTCTGCTGTTGGAATGGTCGAGGGAATGGGCTCCAGACCTATTTTGGGACACGCGAAGTTGCCGGCGGGTGGTCAGGAATGTAAGAATCAGGGGTCGCGCTGGTGCGCCGCACGAACGTGCGGCTCGGCTGAATTCACGTGACTGCGTGTCGTCGCCGCCGCCACCGACGCCGCCCAAACGGGTAGGCGCCCAGACTGGCTAGCGCCGGCGCTGGCCGCCTGAAACCCGGCTGGGTTAAGCTTAGGCCACGCCGTGGCCCAATCGGTCCGGCCCCCGGATGCGATGAGCTCACGACGCGCGCGTCGATCGTCGACGCGTCGCGCGACCGCCGTAAACCGCGAAGTGCCTGCACGGCGCCGCGGCCAATGCCGGTCGTCCATGGCGCCGATCGCCGTGCAGCCTGGCGCCGGTCTAGTCCAAGCTGCTGCCAGATCGGCCAGATGCGACCAGATGGACGCAGATGCATGGACGACGCGACGCGCCGGGTGCCTGACCCGACAACGCGCCGTGCGGAGGGCGACGCCAAAGTGCACACGTGCGGCGTAGGCGCGCCCACCATGCGGTGTTTTTTGGCGGTCCGGCCAGTCCGAGCCCGCCAATGGTCGCGGCGGTAGATGACTGGGCGGGCGGGCGCTGCCCAGATAGGCAGGCTCGTCAGATTGCGTGTGGGGCGCACTACTGGGCGTAATCTACTGGCAGGCCAGGCAGCCCTGGTTGCCGCATCCGGCTGAGCAGCGGCAGTGCAGGGGTGCGGACAAGACCTACTGCGGATCGGCGTCGGCGAGTCGGCAGAGACCGCTGCGAGCGACCACGGAAGAGCAGTCGCCGGCAGTCGCCCAGACGGGATTCTGGGCGCGAGGCTCAGCGCAGTGCCAGACGGCGGGCATTGCGGACGGCGTTGCGTGCTGGCGAGCCGCACTACGTGCGGCGCATTGTCGCTATGTGTTGAGCCGCACGACGTGCGGCGCATTCTCCCTGCGTCCCAAGCCGCGCAACATGCGGCGCAGAGCTCTGATCCGCCGCACGTCGTGCGGCTCGTGCGCGTGCGGCTCATCGCCGCACCATCCGCGGCTCAGGGGCCGTTCGCATTAACGGCGTGCTCCGCCGCCCGGCATCCGCCGACACCCGTCAGCACACGCCCCCGGCTACTTACTGTCTGCCCGTTTCTCCCAGCCACTATCGACGTGTCTGCTAAAAATTTCAGCTCGCTTACCCGCTGAGGTGACAATGGCTTCGCTGAACCCACGTCTCCGGCAGCTCCCGTTCTTGGTCCGCAAGCTCATGGAGGATTCGTTGCGGTCGCCAGTGCTACCGGCCCGGCTAGCGCGCCCGCGCGGTCGAGCGGGGATCAAGACAGCCAGTGCCAGAAATGACCCCGCCGAGCCCTCGCCCTCAGACGCCGACGCAGACCTGGCGCAGAGCATGGCCGACGTCACCTTGGCGCCCGGCCGGTCTCAGGCTCCGGAAGACATCGACAAGCTGATCACTACAATCATGAGCGACGGCCCGGCAGCTGCCACCGCCTCCGCTCCCTCTGCAGCTGGTTCGGTTCAGCCCGGCAAGGTCCTGGAACCGCTGTTTGTCCGGCACTTTGCCGCCATCAACCACGCCGACAGCGTCCGATTCAACTACCCGCGGCTGGACGATCTGCAGAACATCATCAACGGCGGCGTCATCGCCAGCAAGACCGCCGGCGCTGTGAGCGACGACGCCGGCCGCGTCTACGCAGAAGCGTACCCGTCGCACGTCCGTTTCGCGACCTCGGCGTTCACGTTTCAGGTGCCGGTCTACGCCGGGCCAAAGATCGAGTTCGGCGACATCGACCCTTTCGTTCTGGCGTCGGCGGTTCCGCATAGCAAGCCGCAGAAGATCAGGGGCACCGACTTCTTCTCGTACAAGCTGTACGAGTCCAAACACCAGCGGATCCGGCTGGACTTTCCGGGCCGCGGTACGATTGCCAAGGTCGCCGACGAGATCGTGAGGTCGTGCAACGGCGTCATCGGCTTTGACATGGAGTGGACGACCGACAGCAAGATCGACGTGATCCAGCTGGCGTCGGAGAACGCCGTGGGCGTGTTTCGCACGAGCGGCCACCGTAACCTGCACACGAGCCTGGCCGACATCATCCAAGACCCCAAAATCCTCAAGGTCGGTGTCGGCGTGATCAACGACATGCGAAAGCTCTACAAGGTCTTTGGCCTCCAACCGCGTGGATTTATGGACCTGGCCGACTTTGAGCGCGTGCTCGAGCAGCACGGGCTGTCGGGGGCAACGGCGCCGGTGCTGGCGCTGCGCAAGATCGGCTTCACGACCGAGTGTGACCTGCCCCAGCTGCACAACTTCAGCCGGCAGAGCAACCACATCGGCCTGTCGGCACTCGCGAACCGGTACACGGGCCTGCCGCTGGACAAAGGCATGCAACGGTCGGTGTGGAACCGCGAGAAGCTGACGGCGCGGCAGCGAGAGTATGCGGCCAACGATGCGTACGCGGGAGTCAAGATATTCTACGGCATGGTCGACCTGATCTGGTCCGAATACGAGTCGCGCGTGTGTCTGGCCGAGTACTGGCCGGCGTTCGTGCGCGAGCTGGTGTTGGCGCGCACGCTGGCACCGCAGTCGAGCTACACGGCCAAACTGGACCAGATCTACGATCGCCGGTCGGGTGGGCAGCCGCCGAAGCTCGAGCCGGTACCGGACATACGGACGCTTGTTGACCGTATGCGACCGATTCAGCTGCCGCCGGTGCTATCGGCGCCGGCACACGCCAAGCCCAACCTGAAGCCCAAGGTGAAGCGCAAGAAGAAGAAGAAGCCAGCGGAGGCGACAGCCGCGCCAGCGGCCGAGTCGTCCAGCTCGGACCCCGATTCGCCGGCCGAATCGGCGTGACCGACGAGCTGAGCACAAGCTACGCTGCCGCTCATGTACAATTGCATAGTCGCGGCTCGGCTGGTCGAGCCGCGCATTTCCATATATAAGCGAATCATGTATAGCTCGCTTGAGGGCTTATGTACCAAATGCCGGGCGACGGGGCCAGTCCCCACTTGGTGTTACCCGGGCATCCGCGCCGGCGAACGCACCCCGCGCCGGCCGGTCCGCGGGTCCGGACCAGCCCCAAACTGGGCGTCGGCCAGCTGAACTCGGGTAGCCAGTGGGCTGGCGTGCCGTGCGGTTGGCGCCGTCAGCCGCACGTCATGCGGCTCCAACACGGCGGACTGCGTGGTTGTGTAACACAACCACCACAGCGGTACGTCTCGTAGTGGGCTGGTGGCGGCAGCAGCCGCCGGCTGCGTCGCCGGCCGCGCTCCGCAGCCTCTGGGCCGCGGCCGTCGCCATCGCTGCCCGCCACGTCCGACCCATACGCCGCGCCCACAGGGCACAGCATTGCGCCCGCCGGCGGTGCCGCGACCACGCCACCAGGCCAATTGAGCCCGCCTCCCGTGGCTGGCTCGCGGCACCGACCCGCGCGGCCGGTGGCGGAAAGTGCGCGCAGCGACGCGTAGTTCACGTGACCAGGCGTCACATCCCATTTAACTGAACGTTCAGGAAAGGTGACCCAGCATTTTCTCACGACGGCATCGGTTCCTCCGGCTCTGCAGAACCGCTCATCCTCGGAGGCTCGGACGTCGTAGATTCGGTCGTCCAGAGTCGGCAGAAGTCGAATTCAGCGGAATCGTGCAGGTCGGGGCCTGCATCGGCAGAGAGAGGTCGAATCCGAACGAACGACGGCGGCGGCCGGACTGAGCATGAGCGCCAACAGTGGGCCAGCCGCGGCCACGGGACCGGCGGCAGTGGGCGCGACGACGGCCGCGGGCGGCACGGCCCCCGCGGCAGACGCCGGCAGCGCCGCAGCCGCACCCGCGGTCGATCCGGAGCTACAGGCCGTGCTCGACCTTATCAAGGAGAGCCACCGCAACGTGGACAACGAGCAGCTGCAGGAGAGCGCGCTGCAGGCTAGTCTCAAGTGAGTGTGCCGGCGGCGGCGCTGACCGCAGATACTTGAGCGCGCTGCCGAGCAAGACGCACCTGTTTTGCGGGCCGGCCAAGGTGCTGGCGACCGAGGCGCTGCAGCTGTTTGCGCTGCCAGACTCGGGCGCACTGACGTGGCTCAAGACGACGCTGTCGGAGCAGTTGCGCGGCTGTTTCCTGTGCGCCAAGTCGTACCAGCAGTGCAAGCTCGGCATGAAGAAGGTCATGCTGGACGAGCTCGGGTATGTGCTGCCGCGGCGGCGCTGACGGCAGCTACGACGAGGAGAACGTAGACGAGTTTTTCCAGATCATGTCGACATGGGACCGCGAGCGGCTGTCGATCGTGCTGGCGCCGGCGGTCGAGCTGTGCAAGACCAAGGACGTGACTGCGAACGACATCTCGAAGGCGTTCAACGCGCTGTACGAGTGCCTTTACGCGCCGTACCTGCTTGAGGACTACTACTTCCAGGAGAAGTTCTCGGTAGTGTTTCTGGGGATCCAGTCACGCGGGCGGTTCCTGCGACTGTCGCAGGAGCTTGTGCCGGCCATGATTGAGTTTCTCTTCATTGGCCGGACCAAGCTGCGAGTGTGGGCTGAGCGGTCCCTGCGGGATCTGTCGCGCAAGTTCACGGTGGCCGAGTTCGACGCGACCGTGCTGACCGCGTTCGAGCGGTCAGTGCGCAAGGCCATGGCCAGGCGGGACGACGAGGAGTTCATGGCGTCCTTCTGGGCGTGCATTGCGCTGCTGGTCGACAAGCTCGATAAGGGCGTGATCGTCAACAAGTGCTGCGGCACGCCCGAAGACATTGTCAAGTTCCTGTGGGCCGAGATCCAGACGTACCCGCCGCACATCGCGGCGATCCTGCAGTGCTTCGCGGCGCTGCTGCGCGTGCTTGGCACGGACTTCTGGGACATGGCCGCGCCGTTTGTCGCCCAGAACTTCACCGACACGATCTTTAACAATCCGTCGTTCGAGAGCACGCTGCGGACAACGCCGGCGGAGGCCACGCCGCCGCCGGTGTCGGGCGAGACGCCCAAGCCGGCCATGTCGGACTTCCTTGGTTGGATCGAGCCGTTCCTGCAGTCGCTGACGGGCACGGTCAAGCAGCGGTCGAGCGACGTGATCGCGGCACAGCTGCTGATCAAGTACCAGGACGGGTCGTACCCGGCGCACATACGGCACGAGGCGCTTGCCAAGGGCCTGACGGTGCTGGCGCTGTCGCTGGACTTTCCGCACGAGTCGACGTTTGTGGACAACGAGGTCAACAAGATTATGAAGCTCGAGGCGCGCACGCTGGCGGACAAGTACTCCAAGCTGGTCGTGGACGCGTTCGCGCAGCAGACGGGCGCCGTGCGGGCGAGCGCGCTGAGCGTGGTCACGCGGTGCCTGTCGCTCGACGTGTTCATGATCCTGGGCGAGTCGATCCAGATCCACCGGAAGCAGTTCACGGCGAGCTCGCTGGTGTACCACGACAGCTTCTGGAAGAGCTTGGCGGGGTCGGACGCGTGCCGGGACGTCGAGTTTGCGCACGCGTTTGTGTGGAACGTGGCGCAGCTGGCGTCGGCCGAGAAGGCGATCGTGGGCGACAACGCCGCGCTCAAGCCGGGGCTGACGCGGTTCAACACCGTGCTCGGGCAGGTGGCCGAGGCGGCGGCGGGTGTGCTGCGGCGGATCCGCGACCAGGACACCGGGCGGCTGCGGCAGCTGGTGGCCAGCAAGAAGACCGTGCAGGCCCTGATGACGGCGTCGTTCGCGGCCGAGCTCGCGTTCTCGCAGGCCAGTCTGGACATCATCAAGGAGTGCTACGACGTGACCGGGCGACTCGAGGGCGTGCGCGCTCTGTTTGCCGCTGACATGCAAGCCTTTATCGAGGCGTACGTGGCGGCCATCAAGGACGCGACCACGTTCGGGGTGTTTGGGCCGATCCCGCGACTGATCCGCACGACCATGGACCTCGTCGAGGTGCTGTTTGACGGTCGCACGGGCTACGTGGCGGCCACGGGCCGCGTCGACGAGGCCATGAAGCAGCCGCTGGTGTCGTTCTGGAAGCGAATCTGGTGGTCGCTGTCGTACATCTACAAGCGCACGCTCTTCTGGGCGACCGTGTACCCGAAGGACTCGATGATCGACTTCATGCGGGACGTGCTCGACCTCAGCAACTCGCTGTTCTCGAACGTGCAGATCCTGGGCCAGGTGCTGGCCTCGCAGGACCTGGCCGCGCTGTCGCTGACAGCGTCCGAGCAGGCGTCCGAGCAGGAAGTCGTGCTGCTCGAGATGGTGATCGAGCCGCTGCGGACCATGTCGCAGTGGCTGCGGCTGTCGGACGTGGCGTTGCTGACGTCGTGCTGCAAGCTGGTGTCGGCAATG
Source organism: Neoaidaea tothii (assembly GCF_038497935.1). Taxonomy (NCBI): domain Eukaryota; kingdom Fungi; phylum Ascomycota; class Lipomycetes; order Lipomycetales; family Lipomycetaceae; genus Neoaidaea; species Neoaidaea tothii. Next base: position 17,353 of record NW_027118045.1, read on the forward strand.
CTGAACCGGTTCGGCCGCACGAACGTGCAGCTGCCGCTCGACATCTTCACGCTGCTCGACAACCTCGCGCACAAGGCCAAGCGGCACCGCAACAACCTCGACGAGGCGCAATGCAGCGAGATCATCATTGCGCTGAGCATCTTCGAGGCCGAGTCGGCGTACGCCGACGACGAGAGCTCCGAGACGAGCAGCGTCCTCAAGGACGACTCGTCGCGGTCGTCGACGCCGTCGGCTGCGTCCGACAAGAAGCGCGCGAGCAAGCTGGACGGCTGGCTCAAGCCCGGCGCGGACGTCGACGTCAAGGTCGAGCCCAAGGCCGAGCGGCCGGAGGCGCGCCGGCAGGCCGACGAGCGCGCGCGCAAGAAGGGCGCGCTCATGGCCTTTGCCGTGCCCGTGGCCGAGCTGCCGGCCAAGGAGAAGGCCGCGCCGGCCAAGAGCGAGCTGATCAACAACATGCGCGCCGAGCTGGCCGAGAAGCGCCGGAAGATGCAGGAGGCCCAGGCGGCCGCGCTGCCGGTGCATCCGCCGCGGCCGGCAGGCTTTCGGTCGCGCGACACGTCGAGCGCGCGGCAGACGCCGACGTCGGCGGCGCACTCGGACGACTCGTCGTCCGAGTATGACAGCGACACCGAGGGCCTATTCCAGCTGTCCAAGGCGCACACGACGGCGCTGTCCAAGCCGGCGGTGCCGGCGGTGCGGTCGCGCACGAGCGCGGCCGTGTACGCGGGCGCGCGGCGGACGATGGCGCCGGTGATGAGCGACAAGGAGCGCGCGGAGCGCAACATGCGCGCGCGGCTGCACGTCAACCTCGGCCCGCTCTACCAGCGGATCTTGAACTGGGACCTGCACGCTGCGTCGTGCGGGATCAAGGAGGAGACGCTGCAGGCGGTGCCCGGCAAGTTCAAGGACGCCCAGCACTACAAGTCGGTTTTCGAGCCGCTGCTGATGCTCGAGTGCTGGCAGTCCATGCAGCGGTCGAAGGAGGAGAAGCAGGAGATGCCGTTCCGGGTCGGGATCAACAGCCGCGCGGCGTGCGACGAGTACGTCGAGATCTCGGCCTCGATCGAGACGGCGACGCTGGCCACGGTCCGGCTGGGCGACAGCGACATGCTGCTGCTGACGTACGACCCGTTCGGCGCCGCCAAGGCCAAGGAGGGCGGCAAGACCAAGTACCCCGGCGCAGAGCACCCGCACTGTTTGGCCAAGGTCAAGGAGATCAAGCGGTCGCGGTCGGACCTGTGCGACATCGTCCTGCGGTGTCTGCCGAACCCCGAGATCGTGAAGCACCTGCTGCCCAAGGCGGACCTGCTCGGCGTGCGCGTGATGAACATGACGACGATCGAGCGCGAGTTCTCGTCGCTGCACGGGCTGGCGTACTACGACATGGCCGACGCGATCACGGCGGCCAAGCCGACGCCGCCGCCGCGGTCGGACGTGGGCAAGATCAAGCGCACGCAGAGCATCTACAACGTCAACGCGCCGCAGGCGGCGGCGATCGTGGCCGCGACCGAGAACGCCGGGTTCACGCTGATCCAGGGCCCGCCGGGCACGGGCAAGACCAAGACGATCCTGGGGATCGTGGGCGCGCTCGTGACGGGGCGCAAGGACAACAGCGTGAAGATCGCGATCCCGGGCCAGCTGGCCAAGCCGCCGCCGCCGGTGGAGCCCAAGCGGATCCTGGTGTGCGCGCCAAGTAACGCGGCCGTGGACGAGCTGGTGCTGCGGCTCAAGGGCGGCATTCTGGACGCGGCCGGCCAGCCGTACGCACCGAAGGTGGTGCGGCTCGGCCGCGGCGACAACATCAACGCGAGCGTGCGCGACCTCACGCTCGAGGAGCTCGTCGACCGCGAAGTGGCCAAGTTCGAGGAGGCCAACGCCAAGAGCAAGGGCGACCCCAAGACGAGCGCCAACCTGCGCGAGCAGCTCACCAAGGTCCTCGGCGAGCGCGACACCGTGCGCAAGCAGATGGAGGACACGGCCGAGCAGGCCGAGCGCGACCGGCTGCGGGCCCAGCTGGACGAGCTGTTTGCGCGCAAGAACCAGCTCGGCCAGCAGCTCGACCAGGAGCGCGACCGGCGGGCGGTGGCGATCCGCACGACCGAGATCGAGCGGCGCAAGATCCAGACGCGGATCCTGACCAGCGCCGAGGTCATCTGCGCGACGCTGTCCGGCAGCGGCCACGAGCTCATGACAAACCTGTCGCTGACGTTCGGCTCGGTCGTGATCGACGAGGCCGCGCAGTGCATCGAGCTGTCGGCGCTGATCCCCCTCAAGTACGGGTGCACCAAGTGCATCATGGTCGGCGACCCGAACCAGCTGCCGCCGACGGTGCTGTCGCAGGCGGCGTCCAAGTTCCTGTACGAGCAGTCGCTGTTCGTGCGCATGCAGAAGAACCACCCGGGGAGCGTGCACCTGCTGAGCATCCAGTACCGCATGCACCCCGAGATCTCGCGGTTCCCGTCGCTCGAGTTCTACAAGGGCAAGCTGATCGACGGCGACGGCATGGCAGCCCGCACGGCGCGCGAGTGGCACGCCAGCGAGCTCTTCACGCCGTACCGCGTGTTTGACGTGCGCTCGCGCGAGGAGCAGTCGGCCGCGACCAAGTCGTACTACAACCGGACCGAGGCGCTGGTGGCGCTGGCCATCTACGAGAAGCTGACGCGGACCTACGCGGACATTGACTTTGACGGCAAGATCGGCGTGGTCACGCCGTACAAGCAGCAGCTCAACGAGCTCAAGAACGTGTTTCGGCGCAAGTTCGGCCAGCCGATCTTCCAGGTCGTGGACTTCAACACGATCGACGGCTTCCAGGGCCAGGAAAAAGACATCATCATCATCTCGTGCGTGCGAGCGGCGGGCGGCGGCCGCGGCGTGGGTTTCCTGAGCGACGTGCGCCGGATGAACGTGGGCCTGACGCGCGCCAAGAGCTCGATGTGGATCCTTGGCCACGTTGAGTCGCTCGTGGTGGACCCGGTGTGGCGCCGGCTGGTGGACGACGCACGGGGCCGGGGCCTGGTCTCGGACTCGTTCAAGGACGGGTCGCTGACGGTGCCGCTGAAGCGCAAGCACAACTGAGCATAGAACATAGAGCATAGGGCCGGTGGCCCACGATTTGGATAGTCACGATGTACAATAGATCTTGGACGAGACGACGTAGCTGCCGAGCATGTAGCCGCCATTGGGTAGCCACATAGCCGCCACATGGCCGCCACATAGCCGCCATATAGCCGCCATATAGCCGCCATGTAGCCGCACGTGTCACGGCGGGCGCCGCATGGCGCTGCGCGTAGCTGGCGCTGCCGCAGAGGCTCAGCCGGGTGTACGAGCCGCAGACTCGTGCGGCTGTGGACCAACGTGCCGTGCCGCCCAACGGCCGCCGGCCAGCCCCGGGCGGCGACACCGTCCGGGCTAGCTGCGTTCGGCAGGTTGACCCGTGCTCGCGGTCTGTCCGCAGCGCAGGACCCCTGACGGAGTCGGCGCCGGAGGCTCGTTGCAGGCAGCCGCCGCGCGGCGCCGCAGAACGCCACACGCCACCCCCTGCGCGCCGCACGCGCTGCGGCAGGCCCTGTCGCAGCCAGTGCGGTGGGTCACGGGTGACTCTGCCAAGACACTGATCGGGCTTTCGCGGCCGAAACGCCGAACACGGCCAGCGAACATCCGCCGGTCGCGCGCGCTCGTCGGCGGGCGCGCGCGTGCCCGACGTGGCCGCTGGCCGCGTGCCGCGAGCCGGCGCCGCAGCGGCGCCGCGGCCGCGTGTCGCCGGCGCGTCGCCGGCGCGTGCCTGGGCGTTGGGACATCCGACGCGTTGGGTCGGACCCAGCCCACTGGACCGTGCCAACCCGCCGGTTCAGGTCCGCGAGTCCGTCCCGGTCCGCTGCAGGTCGCTGCGCGTCACTGTGTGTCGGTGGGCGGCCGGCGTGACTGTTTTCTGCTCGCCAGCCTCTCCGCCGGCGCACCGGATCGCCGGCTGGTATCCGTCACAGGCCCCCTTCCACCGGACCAAGGCAGGCCGCGAACGAACAGGCGAACCAACCGGCGGCCGCCGCCGCGACAGGCCGTCCGGCCACCCCGTCCAGGGCCGACGCAGGAGATGCCAGCGCGGCCGCGGCTAGCCGCGAACAGCCCGCGGCCGTCGGTTAGGCCGCTCGCTGCAAGGCCCGGCCGCGCCAGCGCTAGGCGGACGTTGTCGCAGGGCGATCCGGCAATGATCGCTGGGCGAGTCACTGATGGGCGGCATAAGCATCGCCAACGACAAGGCAGCGACGCGGCCATGCTGCATGGGCACTGGGCCGGCCGGCCGACGACCAGGCGGGCGCTGGTCGCGCGCACCAGCGCAAGGCAAACCGTCCTTGCGTTCGTTTGCACGCCTGGCGCCGCCCGCTAGCGGCGCCAGCATTATGCTTGCGTTGGCGCGGACGCGGACGCAGCCAGCAGCTGCGACATCCCCGGCGGCGACTGCAGCTGCGGGCGGCGGGCACGCGGCCGGCCCGCGGGGCGCGCGCCCGCGCGGCCGCGGCCTGCCAGCCGCGCGGCCGCGGCCCCGCACCCGGGCGTGCGCCAGGGGCGCGGCTCCCCCTGCGACCGGCGGCGTCGCGAGTGCGGCCAGCCCAGTGGGCCGGCACGAGCGCCCGCGGCGGCGGCAGGACCGCCGCGCCAGGTCGGAGAAATCGCTGGTGGCCACGCTGGGCAGGCCTAGGGCCGCAGGCTTGGCCCCGCGCTACCTAACCGGCTCTGGCTGGCCTTACGCGGCTGGCGCTGGGCCGGGCGCTGGCATCGCTCGGCGCAGCGAGGGTCTAACGCTGGCTAGCGGCTCAGCCGATGCGGACGCGGGCTGCGCTGCAGGCGGCTGCAGCCGACGCGGCGGGGCGGCAGCAGCAGCCGGCGGCGGCGGCGCCGCCGCTGGCGACGGCCGTCGGCCGGCTCCGCGGGCGCCTGCGTGGGGCGGGCCGCCGGGCGGTCGTCTGCGGCCTGGCCCCAGCTCGCCCGGCGGCCTGGGCGCAGGCCAGGGTCGTTCATGGCGCCCTCGCTTTGCGCGCGGAGCATGTGTACGGGCCACGCGCTGCGGCATAAAAGCGCATTAACCAGCGCAAAGCGTGCGCAGGCGTGCGCAAAGCGCGCACAAGGCGCGCGCAGGCGTGCGCTAGGGCGGCTGAGCCGGTGATCCAGTCGGCGCCAGGCCCGGGTGCGGGCGCCGCGGGGCCGCTATCGGTCGTCTGGTCCGGTTTAAGCGCGTGGGCGCAGGGCGCGATCGCGCGCTAGCCGGCGCGCCCACCAGACCGGCTGCAGGCGGCGGCGGCGGCCGAAGCGCGGGCGCATCTGTCGGGGTCTGGCGGCTGCACGCTCGGCAGGCGCATTTCTCTAAGCGGATAGGCCGGCGGCGGCGGGCGGAGACAGCAGCACCGGGCTAGGGCGGACGCGGCAATCGCCTGCGATGGCGAGAACACTACGGGCGATAGGCCGGCTGGTGGGGAGCTAGCAACAGACGAGTTACCGGCGGCAGTCGGCGGTGGCCCCCAGCGGCGTTCGCAGACCCCTGCTGCCCAGCCGAGCCCATTCTTTTGTTGCCCGTTCGCCTCCTTTTTCTCTCACGCCCACACTCGTTGACCTGCCACTGCCAGCCCACGGTCGCTGTTTCCTGGCTGTCGAGAGGGAGGCTGCAATTCGGTCGGACGCGAGGAGCGAGAGAGCGTGAGTGGGCGGTGGGAGCGCGCTGACGGCAGGCCACGATGATAGACTTTGCAAAGCCGCGGCGACGCCGCGGCCCCAAGGCGCCCGCGAAGCGGCCGGCGACGGAGCCGGTGCCGGCGGCGATTGCGCGGCCGCCGGGCCCGCCGCGCGAGCCCACACGGAGCTACTCGACGTACTCGCCGGACTGCGACGAGTGCACGTCGGCGTCGTTCGCGGTGCCGCTCCGGCGGATCTCGTCGACCCAGGACCTGGCCGACTTCATCCGCGGCTCGGGCCCGGACGACTACGAGTACTACCGCCAGATCAAGGAGAAGGCGCGCGAGGCCGAGCAGCAGGCCGGTCTGCGCGGCATTCGCGACAAGTTCCTGGTCAAGATCCTGCGGGCGGGCGCGGGCACGCCGACGGGCGGCTCGCGGCCGCACGCGGTGCTGCGCCGCGGCGCGTCCAAGAAGAAGGAGCCGCTGCGGATCACGCCGATCAAGCAGGTGGCCAGCTTCCAGAAGACGAGCGACGGCAAGGCGTACTACGCGATCGAGGTCGACTACGCGCGCAGCAAGAGCAGCACGCGCCAGCCCAACATGGAGCTGACGCGGCGCGACAAGGAGGCGCTGGTGGCCGCGCGGCCGTCGGGCATGTCGTCGTCGGTGTCGTCGCCGCGGCTGGACAAGCTGGCGACGTCGAACCTGACGAGCTACACGCTGAAGCGGTCGGACACGGTCGGCGCACTGCCGGCGCACCGGCGGTCGAGCTCGGTGCAGGTGTCGCCGACGGCGTCGCCGCGCAGCCGGCGGCCGCTGCCGGGCGAGCTGGCGGCGGCCGCGTCGCGCGCGAGCTCGGCGCACGCGACGGACGACGGCCAGCCCGAGACAAGCTCGGTGCACGACGCCAAGCTGGCCAACCAGGACCTGACCGAGATCATCACCGACATGATCCGGTCGAGCACGCACAGCCAGGCGACGCCGACGGACGGCCCGGCCACGCGGGACACGTGGACGCAGACCAGCCAGGCGAGCTCGCCGAGCCTGGCCGGCGTGGCGCCGACCCTGACGCGGTCGTCGTCCGACCGCTCGTCGCTGTACGGCCACGAGGAGAAGAAGCCGCGGACGACGAGCCCGCTGCAGGGCACGAAGCTGTCGTACATCCCGCCGCGGATGGTGTCCCACACCAAGAGCGTGTCCGAGAGCCACGGCACGGGCCGCAGCAGGAGCCTGAACGACAAGAACTACCAGGACCACGCGCTGCCGCCGCTGCCGGGCCCGACGTACATCCGGTCCGAGGCGGCGTCGTCGACCAACTCGCTGACGACGTCGTTCAAGCGGTCGTCCAACACGAGCTCGGTCGAGCGCATCGAGGAGGAGGCCGCCAGCCCGGCGAGCCCGACCGACAGCACGACGCCGCACGTGCTGCGCACGCGCGCGTCGACGCTGGACGTGATCCAGTCGATCGACGTGCTGGACGTGCTGCCCAAGAAGCGCTCGGCGGCGAGCGTCGGGCGCCAGTCGCTGGCCGAGGCCATTGCGGCCGGCGGCGAGCGCGAGGACATGCACGCCGGCCTCGCGGTCGGCACGGTCGAGGTCGAGCGCGTGCACACGATCGAGACGACGGAGCCGGCCGAGGCCGACGACGCCATGGACGACATCGACGAGGACACGGTCGGGCTCGCGCAGTCCGAGCCCGAGGACGACAGCGACGGCGAGGACAGCGAGCTGCGGACAGTGCCGGACGAGCCTGCGCGGCCTGCGCCCCGTCACCACCGCGCACCGTCGAGCCCCAAGAGCTGCTGCTCCGAGTGCTGCAAGCACACGCACTCGCACAACCACCGGCACTCGCGCACGGGCTCGTACCCGTACGCGTTCGACCGGTTCACGCTGCCGCTGAGCCTCAAGCTGTCGTACGGCGTGCCCAGCCCGACGGCGTCCATGCACGAGATGCGGCGGCAGTCGCACGAGGCCGACGAGCGCACGCACTCGCGCTCGATCTCGACCCAGACCGAGCTCGCCTACAGCGTGGCGTCGGACCGCGACGTGCCGCCCGTGCCGGCGTCGGCGCCGACGTCGCCCACCACGGCGCGGCCGGTCGAGCCGTCGCCGTCGATCGAGTCGTTCGTGTCGCGCGCCGAGTCCGCCTCGTCGCCGGCCGCGTCGGCCGCCACGTCGCCCGCGTCGTCGTCGACGTCCGTCCCCGCCACCGTCACCGGCAAGCCCGCGGCCGACGACGACTACCTCGTCCAGAAAGTCCGCGAGCTCGAGCAGAAGAACTGGATCCTCCAGAAGGCGCTGCTGCTCGTCCTGCAGTCGGACGCCCGCGTCGACCTCTCGACGATCCCGGGCCTGTCGGCCTAGCAGGCGGCCTTTAAAATTCACGCTCCGCACTCGCTTTGTTTTGGCATGACACCTGGTGTCTCGTTTTTGGGAAGTTTCGAACGCATATCCGCTGGTTTTTTGGTACACTACACTGAGCTCTGCTCCGCGCGCCGCGCACGCCTCCAACGGCCTTGTCACTCTTTGGGCGCCCGTCCGGGCGCCCGTCCGCCGCGTGGGCGCCTCCACGCCGCGGCCGCCGCCGGCGCGTCCGCGCCTCCAGCACCGTGCGGCCGCCCCGCCCCGGGCCAGACCCGGCCCCCACGCCGTCCACACCGGACCCCGCGCACCGCGCAGCCGCTCCTTTGATTTATATACAGACGCAACATGTACACTTGTTCTACGCCTCCAGGTTCAGCCGGCCGAGCAGGCTCTCGATGAGCTCGATCTTGGCGTTGTACTCGTGCTCGTACATGGAGATGCCCCAGTGGTGGTCGACCTTGCCCGAGACCGGGTCGATGTCGTCCTCGAAGATGATGCCGTAGTGCTGGGCCAGGTAGAACCGGATGTCGTCGACCAGCTCGATCGTGTCGGTCTCGTCGCGCACGCGGATCCGCTCGGCGCTCTCGATGACGATGTCGGCAAAGTGCGGCTCGTCGATGAACGCGTCCAGGTGGTCGGCAAAGTACTTGGCCGCAAACCGCTCGAGCCGGTCCATGCGCGTGGCCCAGCCGGCCCGCAGGATGTCGTAGACCACCGCGGGCGCGACCGCGCCGTCGCCGCCGGTGATGGCGATGGCCGCCAGGCCCTTGAGCCGGTCCAGCAGCAGCAGGTCCGCGCAGTACAGCACGCCCAGCGCCAGCTCCGGCGGGATCACCGTGCGGTCCGTGTACAGGAACATGAGCACGATCTCGGCGACGTCCGGGCTGGCCGCGAAGTGGACCACCTGCAGGCCCGCGGACGAGCCCTCGAGGAACGACGACGTGAACATGGCAAAGAAGTACTCGGACCGGATCAGCATGGCCCGGTGGGTCGGGTAGTAGACCGTGGCCGCGCCGTCGTCGGCCTCGACCTGCAGCAGCACGTCCGCGGTCGTGTAGTGGCCGTCGGCGAGGAACCGGGCCGAGACGGCGGCGGCGTCGGGGCCGCCGGCGGGCACCTGGATGGCCGCGGCGATGACCTTGTTGAGCACGAAGGTCTCGAAGTCGGTCTGCGCCCGCCGGATGTCGTTCTGCATGTGCTGCTTCTTGCGCCGGTAGTTGTCCGACGCCAGGTTCTCGACCGCGGCCGGGATCTCGGGCAGGTCGAGCCGGCCGGCCAGCTGGACGACGCTGGCCGCGATCTCGTCGGACGCGATCGCCAGGTCCGCCGCGTACAGGTACTTGACGACGACGTCGAACGCCTGCGCGTCCATGGCCGACGACAGCTTGACCGCGGCCTTGTCGCGCCAGCGGCCCTCCAGGTTGGTCTCGAAGTACTGCGACCGCGCGGTCAGCACGAACCGGTGCAGCGCGAACTCGCGCCCGTCGCCCGCCGCCGGCCGGAACACCACGTCGGCCGTCGCCGGCTCGGTCCGGCTCAGCAGCGACGCGACGTGCGCCGCGAACGGCTGGACCTCGTCCACGGCCTTGGAGATGTCGCTGGCGTCAGCACCGCCACGCCGCCACTCACAAGCTCAGCAGCAGCGTCCGGATCGAGTCCGTCAGCGCGCCGTACAGACACCGCTCGCCCTGGAACGTGTCGCGGTCGCAGATCGCGCCGTGCTCGAGCAGGTACTTGACCACGTGCTCGTGGCCGCACAGCGACGCCTGCGTCAGCGCGCCCCGCACCCACGTACCAGAATCAGCGGCGAGCAGTCGAACTCGTCAATTGCGTTGATCTGCGTCAGCGCGCCCCCGCGGCCACTCACGTCCACGCCGTACGCCACCAGCGACTCGACGTGCTCCAGGTCCCCCGCGCGCACGGCCTCGCACAGGTCCCGGAACCGCAGGATCTCCTGCTCCGAGTGCGACGCCAGCCCGGCCGCGGCCACCTCCTCGGTCCATAGCCGCGAGATGATCTTGTGCTTGGGCTCCAGCGGCAGGTCCTCCGCGACCACCTGCGTCAGCACGCCCGGCACGCACCCACCTCGGCCTGCGGGAACGCGACGAACCCGTCCGCGTCCACTTCGTAGTCGTTGTCGATGTCGGGCTCCATGGCGTTGTCGACGCGTGGACGGTGGAGTCCCGCTTTATCGGACCGCACTGCCACATCCGCAAGACGCCTGCCGCGCCACGTGCGGCGCGCGCGCGCGCGCCGCACCGCGTGCGGCTCACCGCAGGGCGCCCACCTCGACCGAGCGCCGCGGACGCGGCATGTCCTGCCCGAAGGCAGCTACCCGCGACGGAGTCGCTGCCGGAGGCTCACCACTAACGAGCCTCCGGCGGCGACTCCGTCGAGGGTAGCTGCCCTTCGGGCAGGACGTATAGCCGCTGTTGCGCATAGCCGCAGATCGCAGGGCTTGGCCTAGACGATGTCTACTCCGGCTCGTCGTTATCGACCACGCTGGCGGTGCCTGACTAGCATATAGCCACTGTGGCGCATAGCCGCAGCCTGCCCGCAGGGCAGCTACCCTCGACGGAGTCGCCGCCGGAGGCTCGTTCGTGGGTGAGCCTCCGCGCCGCACGGCGTGCGGCGCACCC